>NC_141541.1:48227500-48378750 GCF_021556685.1 Rattus norvegicus | reverse complement strand
GAGCTAACCAAAACCGAGAGTACCTACTTGGCCGAGATACACAGACAGTCGCCCAAGGAGAAGACCAATAAGTCCTCAGCAGTCCGGAGGAGGAAGCGTCCCCATGCCCACCTGCGGGTACCTCATCTGGAAGAGGTGATGAGTCCTGTCACCACCCCCACAGATGAAGATGTGGGCCACAGGATCAAGCACGTGGCAGGTATGTTCCAGGTGGGAACCGTTGTGTAGATTGGGACCATGGGATGAAGCTGTGTGTCTCTGTCATGTATGCTCACTTGATTTACATCCTGAGTAGAGTTTGTCCCTTGTCCCTCACAGACCCACTAAGCTCCTGCCTGTCTTGTATGTCTTCCTCTTCTAACCCACCCTTTGAATTCTCACGTATATTCTCAATTGTGGAAACCTGGGGCTCCCTAAGGAACCTAGAGACTGATGGTGCCAGTGTTGTACAAACTGCACTTTGCACATGCGTGTGAGTTCATCAGAACTGCCTGGGGACTGGAGAAGACCGCCATTGCCCATGCGTTCCCCTCTCTGGCCTCAACTAGAGCACTCATTGTTGGCATTTTAGATGTCACATTTGTCATCAATGTCGCATTTAAGTAGATGGACTGAGAAGTTACACATCTTGCCTTGACGTCATGTAGCTGATTATAAAGCCGGGACTGGGGGCTGCTGCCCCTGGTCTGTCTTCACCAGCCAATCATATCTCCATATCCTAGGTCCAACATTACCTTTTCTCATTTGTTCAGTAATTATCTGACCGAAGCCTTGACCTTGCAGACTTTACATCCTTGAGTTGCAGGGGAGTGGCAGGGCTGGCGATGTGATCACGTGGTTGCTGCTAGCCTGATGCGTGGTTCCCTGGTGTTCTTGCTTGATTGGTGTCCTGTCTGTGGTGTGGGGATTTGTGGGGTTGGAGAGAATGACTGCCTGTTCATTCTCCCACAGGTTCCACGCAGACACGGCATATCCCGGAGGACACTCCTGATGGTTTTCATCTGCAAAGCGTGTCCAAGCTGCTGCTGGTTATCAGCTGTGTGTAAGAGACTCCAGGTTCTTTTCGCTCCCCGGCTCCCACACCTTCCCTCCCCTGCCTGGTGCAGGAGAATCATTTTTAACTCCCAAGCATGAGTTTCCCCTTACGTTTAGCCTTCCCTCCTCTTTGTTCCTTTGTCTTCTAGTCTTCACTATCAGTTGCCCAGTCCTTTGGTGCCCTTTCTGTTTCCCTGTATCATACTCAGCACTTCCCAAATGTTAGCCTTCTAGGAAGAAAATGGTGTATAAGGCATCTGTCTGTGCCTTTTAGGAGCTCAGTGTCAAGTGGGTTAGAGAGGCAGGGTACTCAGAATCCCTCCTCAAGATAAATGCTGACTGACAGAGATGCTTCAGCACGTTTTAAGAGTCCATTAATTTATAAGAGGTCCTCTTGAGTGTCTGCTCTGTACCCAGCATGAGAGCCATGCACAGAGTCCTCCCTGGCAGGGTAGCCAGACAAAATCAATGCTTCCAGTCCAGGGAGAACAGATGCTTATTTCGATCTAGATGACTTATAATTAGCAGGACATTATAAAACCATAGGTTCAATAGCTCGAACACTAAGTTGAGCTAGGATGATGAGAAGCCAAAAGAAAAGAAGGCATAAGATAGGAGAACACAGCTGTCTGATGTGCGAGCCCTTGCCATCAGTACTCAGGATATGCTAGACCGTTTGCACAAGAGGCATTGAGAGATGCTAAGCACAGCCTTTCTGCCTGGCTCAGCGTATGGCTAGGGATGATGTGTGAGAATGTAGATGACACAGGCGGACGAGCAGCACAGCCAATTCTCACGTGTGTGCTCTCCCTTCTGGACACCAGGCACCAGACCACCTCTAGGTCAGTTTTGCTCCTTTGACCCTTTTGCACCTCTCCCCAAAACATCCTTGGAGAGGCGGTGTGAGGCCACATCCTTCCTCTGGGGATACTCTAGGCGAAGCTCACAAGTGTCACAGTTAGACCAGCATTGTGGCGGTGAGGTGAATGGGTAGACAGACGCTGGAAGCAGTGTGGGTGATTAGAGTGATCTGCATCAGAGGGCCCACCAGACTGAGAGGACGGAATGGGGAGGAGAGGTCACAGATGGAAAGCCTCAGTTACCCTTTAGTTCAGTCTCACAGGAAGTCCAGCTGCCCACAGGGACTACCGGTGCTTGTGTCAACAGAAATTTGGACTGTAGTTGCCAATTGTCAGAGAAGACATGCCAAAATCGAAGTGTCTGAGCTGCAACAGGTTATCTAGCTGAGGAGGACAGGCCTTTGCTGATAGGGGCCTGTCCCTTAGAAAACGGAGTAAAGCCATTGGTATAAATGAGACCATCCCTGCAGAGTGTGGCAGAAGTGCGGCCAGAGGCTGCCCTGTTGGCTCCTTATTGGGGAAAAGCCCATGGGAAACACGAGAAGGGTTCCTGCTACTTGTCAAGGCATAGCATAGCGGCACGTGTTGAGGAAGTGGGCACTCAGGTGACTGAGCATGTGCTGACACAGTTAGATGATGGCATTGAATGTTTGCATGAGAACATACGACAGCACCAGGAACCATGATATTACAACAGCGAGGACAAAGACAACTATAAAACCCATTCTCAGATCACCCATGCAATGTGATTTGTATCTGATAAAACCATACCAGGTATCGGATACTGGTGAATAAGAGACTATAACCTTGGTTCGTTTTATATTTACATATTCTCTGCATCTCTCAGTTTTACTTAGAGAAGGCCCACTCCAACGGGCAAATCCCAGAGGTATCAGCTATCTCTGTGGCTTTGTAAATTTAGGATAATCAGGCTTCCTGACCCAACACCCCACAGCCCTAGCTGGGGTTCTGATAGCCTGCATTTAGAACTCACCGATCGGATCCAGCACAGCTTACCCTGGCACCACCCTCTATGCGGTGACTCAACCTCCCACCTCCTTGTCTTTGTTTGGCACACTGGGGAGTCTTCCCTCAGACAGCACAATGACCTTTACTTAAAACATTCAGGATTATAAACACAAACCCAGATGTAAGGTGGTTTGCTATGCAACATGTGTTGAGGGGGTGGGCATTCAGCTGATTCAGCGTGTGCTGATACAGTTAGACGGTAGCATTGAATGTTTGCATGGACAATGTAGGATAGCCCTAGGGACTTCCAGCTGACAGATAAAGGGACACTTCCATCCATAGTGCCCGAGAAATAAATAAGACCTTGGGCATGACTATTAAACAGTGACTTTGAACAGTCTAAGACACAGTCTGCGTCATGTATGATTGCTTTCCTTCGTTGACCCTCCTTTCCACCATGAAGTGACTTCTCAGTTTGGCCGTCTTCTCCCTTTCTGTGTGTACCTGTCCTTCCCAAATCCTTTCACATTAAGAACCAGCTCTTGATGTAGGCCTACTGCTACAGGTTCTGTTCCTTTCCATTTATAGAACAACCCTAGTGGGTTGAGTACGATGTCCCTTGTGAGAAAACAATTTCAGGGTAGATGGGAAACTTCACAAAGTTAAAAAAAAAATACTTTAAGTGATGCACTAAGACTTTTAACCCCAGCTCTTCCTGTCTCTGGGTCTTCTCCGAATCTCCACCTTTCCCTCTATCCCATGAGCTTCTCTCACAGAGTGGCCTAGGGAGCCACAGAGGTGGAGAGAATTTTCCCTAGCTTCTCGACTGACTCTCCACTTCCCCTGGTATCCTGCAACCTCTCACCCTTGGCATCCTTGCTCCTCTCTGCTTCTGATCTCCTGACACTGATAAGTCTAGGGAGAAGACACTGTAGCTTCAGGGAAATTCCAGTACCTGTATTCCAGGACCTTATCAGGTCCTCCTCCTGTCCTGCCCTTCAGGTGTCGCATGACCTTGGGTTGATAAGGAAATCTTCTCTTGATTTAGTGCCTATGGAAAGCTAAGGGTCCACAGCCACTTCCCCTCCATCCTTCCTTGCCTGGCCTCCTTGCCCATTGTGTCTTTGCTGTGTGTGTGTATGTCTCATAGATGCTCACTTGCTCTCTGTCTCCATTGAAGTGCATCCCCCTCCTTCCTTACACTCCCGTTTCTAACCGCTGCCTCCTCCCTGTTTTTCTTCCTTGCTCCCATTAGGATCTGTTTCAGGTATCAGCTCTACGATTCCCCCCTTTACCTCAGTGCTCCCCCTCCCCCTTTGCCATCTTTCTTAGGCACCCAGAGTCAGGTGCCCATGGCTTCCCTTCTAGAGCCTTCAATACGTTTGCTTATAGCCCTCTCCGTGGCTCTCCTATTCTGTTACTGTCCCCCTAGACGAGGTTGCTTTTCTTTCTCCAGCCATTGCTACACACCCCTTCAACTTCCTCACCTGTAATGTCCCTGTGATGCTTGGGTTGGCCCAGTGGGCAGTCATATGGCCTCATGGGTAGGTGGGGGAGATCCCGGGCCCAGACTCCATCTCACTGCCCTTGCTTTCCCTGTCTCTCTCCCAGTCTGGTGCTGCTGGTCATCCTTAACATGATGCTCTTTTACAAGCTGTGGATGCTGGAATACACCACACAGACGCTCACTGCCTGGCAGGGTCTCAGACTCCAGGAAAGGTAACGTGGGCCTGACCCCTTTGTTTCCACCTTAACCTCACACAGTTGTCTGGGACCATTCCATGGCCTGTGCTCAAAGATACCCCTTTGAGATGAGCCCGTAGTTCATCTCAACAAATGGGTCCTTAGAGTTTCTGGGCAGTTGGGAGCCTGGGGCATTGAGCAGAAGTGAAAGCACTCTGGCGTGACTCTCTGTCCTTTGGGGGTCTCAGAGAAGAGAGCAGCCCACTGAACATAACTCCAGCTGCTGGGTACCTTCTTCTACCCCTCAGGTTACCCCAGTCTCAGACAGAATGGGCCCAGCTATTAGAATCCCAACAAAAGTACCACGACACCGAGCTCCAGAGGTGGAGGGAAATCATCAAATCCTCAGTGATGCTCCTTGACCAGGTGAGATGCCCACAGTCCCTCGTCTTTGGGAGGCTGAGCTCCTTCCCGTCAGTACTGAGAAAGCCACCACCTCCTCACAGCCTCCTCCTTCTTTATGATCATCCTGGCTTTTACAGCTGCTCCTCAGTGAAGTATTAGAAACAGGAATTCCCCCAAACAGTAACAAACTAAGAGACGCACTAATAGCCAGAGGAGTGTAGGACATATTCTTAGAAAAAAATCCTATATAGTGATTTGTCTCCCCAGAGGATATGTATGTCAGCATTTCTCTGAGGTGCAAGTGAGGCCGTTCACACGCACACACTCACCATACCCAGAAATGGGATTCTTCCTACCCAGTGAGTAGATTTAGCAGAGCCAGAGAAGTCGAAGCAGTAGATGAGGCAGAGGGACCAAGAGTTCTTGGTGCAGAAGGGTGGAGCTGTTACCCTGATATAACAGAGTAGCTTACCGGCGATGATGTCATTACAACACCGTAGCTTACTAAAGCTTCTATGTACTGAACCATTTGAAGATCCTCCAATTGACGCTAACCCTTTTGGACCTCATCCCATGACCCCCAAAGCATTAATTTCCTCTTATGGGGCTGATGAAGAACCTGCTTTCTCTCTGCTTTAACACCACCCTATATGTCTGGGAAGGACAGAATGGTTTTAGTCCCAAGAAATAGGAAGTTAAAATGCTCATGATGACTCAGCAAAGAGCCCCGAGGATCTGAGAGGCTGGGAGGAAAGGGCGATTGTGACCGTAGAAAGTTGGTGTTGTTTCTGGACTTCCCAACTGGGTGAAGCTGGAGTGAGGAAAAGTGTTCCAGGTCAGGGGAAAGATAGAAAGTATATTCAGGATGGAGGCCAAGTAAGTCAGAGTTCAAGGTGGCTCCTGAGAGCAACTGGATGCTTGTAAATTTGCTGATTTGAAGGTCACAAATAACCAAGCCCATGGGGTTCCCAGTACTGGACTGCCTGACCCCTTTCTATCTTAGGCTGGGCCCCCCCCCCCCCCCCCCCCGAGAACCTCCCGTGCTTTGTAGACTTATCATCTGTTGGTTCCGTGTGACACAGGGATGGGCCACAGATGGGCGTGGCATGGTAGCTACAGCTCTGTGGACACTCACCGAGAGCACTCTCTTACAGATGAAGGACTCTCTTATCAACCTTCAGAACGGTATCCGGTCCCGAGACTACACAGCTGAGAGCGACGAGAAGAGGAACCGCTATCACTGACAAGGCAGGACCAGGGGTGGCTACAAGAGGCCTGTGCAATACATGTACATAGACCCTATAAATATATATAAATATATATATATACAGAATATAAATATATATTATATACAGATTTTAAAAACAAGAGATAATGCCTATGTACCAGGGAGAAGGAGCGGGAACTCCCGCCCCCTGTGCCGGCCAGAGCAGCGTTTCCCCCTCCACTGTGGAGGGACCGAGGAGGGCAGGGACCACCTCTCAGCACCAATCTCCCCTGATCCTCCTCCTCCCATTTTTTGTTCCTCATTCCTTCCCTTGCTGGCCATTCTTGGCCCTTCGAAGGGAAATGTGGCTGAGCCAAAGTTTATGCCTGTGAAGACCTTCGAGGTCTTCAAAGTCGTTACAAGAGGGCATTGCTTAAGGTGCTTCATTTCCTAACCCCCTTTTAATTTGTCTCTAGGATAAAAGAGAACCTGTTGTCCACCCCCCATCCTCGTTACTCCCCCCTCCCCCCAACCCAGCGCTTCCCCAGGCCTTCCCTTGGGAAAGGAAGAATGGAGCAGGCAGGAGCCCCATTCAAAGTCCCCCAGGAGGCCATCGGTTAGGACCACACTGAAAGCCAGGTGGTGAGGACTGTGACAGAGGCTGCATTTGTGGGCCTGGGCTGTGGGGCTGCAGGCTCCTGAGCTCTGGCATCTGAAGGGAATTCTTCCTCAACCACCCCCACCTCCACACCTTCTTCTGACCTGAGTAGGTTGTGGACCCCACAAGGGCTGGGAATTTCCTAAGTCTCCCACTCCCTTTCTCTCTGGTCTTCTCCCAGGCTGGATCTGGGGGAAGGGTCACTTTTTAGTGCCTAAAATCCTATTGTTTCCGTGTGCCCTAAGAGCACATTGTTTCTTAGCCAGGGTGGAGCCTTTTTGACCTTGTTTCAAAAACAAAACAACAACCTCTCTTATTGAAAGCAAGTCAGGTCTGTGGCTCTAATTTTTTCTCTTTGATCTGTGAGTTTGATGTCCAGGATAAGTCAGGGTATCCTAGTCCCTCGGGGCTTTGGGAGACAGAGAACAATCTAGAAACATGGATTGCAGGGCTTACCCAGAATCCTGTGTGAGTAGTGAGCATAGTAGCCAAGCCACTTTCGAGGGCTAACAGTATCATGAACTCTTCTTGGTAAGGAGCCAGCGTTAGCAATAGAGGCAACTCTGTGCCACTGTGCGTGGGAAAACATATGCGCCACTAGAGGGAGGGTTTGGCATGGATGCCACCTCAGTTCTAAGTTTCTCAGGTTTGGTAGTGAGTTTCTGAAGATATGTGTATAAATCTCTTTTAGTCTTTGACCTTTGTGAGATAGAAAGCCACCAAGGAATAAAAGGCAGATGTACATTGGAAACTTGAACCATCCAGGGCCTTCTTAATGTTAGCCCATCAGGACTCAGGTTTTATATGATCTCATGAGGTCCTTCTGGGCAGACCCATCATCCTCCCTTACAAGTCTCTACTACTCTTCCATATGATGGCTCAAGGAATCCTGCCAGACCCTGGGAGAGCTCTTGGAGATCCATGGTAGTAAACATTGCTGCCAGGTTGGCACGAAAACTCCTTTAAGCTTGCTGCTTCTCCCGGGCTTCTGAAGGCCAGGGAAGAAGGAGACCTGGATTTCCCAGAGCATCAGTACAAAAGAAGAGAAGCAAGGTGGCAGTGATTAGCTATACCAGAGAAGAAGTTACTTTCTCCTCTTAGAGTTGTCCGAACATTCCATTTTTGGCAGTGAAAGAAAGGCATCGATTTCGCAGTGCCCTGGAGAGGTGTTGGTACTTCTTGAAGAGCAAAATCAAAGAAAAATAAATAAATAAATAAAAAAAGGCTGTACCTCCAGATCATCTTCTGATGGAGGGAGGAGAAGGCACCTGTGGTTAGTTAGCGTTGCTAGCATTCTGAGAAAGCAGGGGTGAGGAATGGATTCGTTTGTTCCTCTGGAGTGGACAAGACCCAAAAGACCACTTGGTCGTCACTTGGTTGCTTTGAGAGATGCTGATGACTGTCAAGACCCACGAGCCCCAAGTCAAAGAAGGGAGGATGGTCCAGGGTGCTAGGCAGTTTCTTCTTGGAATAGGCAGAAGCCAGAAGCATTTCCAGAAAGTTTTTGAAAGCAAAATTGGAAATTCTCAGATTTATTGCACATGTAGTTCTTTACTTAAGTTTAATTGCTAAAGTAGCCATGAGTCTTTTAAAACAATTTCAAAGGTCTTCTTTGGGGGTGGGGTGGGGGTGGCGAGGGGGACAAAGTAAAGTAACAGAAGTGGCCCTAACCACTGAGAACTACCGTTCTTTGGCCTGCAGTATCACTTAGGGGAGGAGAGCACCTAATTTGTCAGGGAAAACCTCCTGTTTTCTGGTGAACCCAGATGATATGTGTTCATAAAGAATAGCCCCCAAGAATGACGACGGCTTTCTCCTGAGTTCCTTCTGTCTTAGCATTAGCTTGGGTTTTTAAACCTGGAAGAAACCAACGTATCAGTTTATTCTCAAACAAAATCTTTCCTCCCCTTCGTTCATACTTTGTGAAGGAAGTGGGAATTCACCCCTGCAGCCAAAGTAAGTGGCCTAGAGAATGGCCTGGCACAAAGCTAGCTGTCTGCAGGAGGGCATGGAAGCTACCTGGCCTTTGATTACTTCTCCCAGCTGGCAGGTTTTTGTTCATTTATTGTAGATGTACTTATAGTTTGACCTTTCTGTAAGGATTTGTGTGGCAAGATATTTGAGTGCTTTTTACTGGACTGGTGAGAGGTTTGGGTTTGAGTCTCTGGCCATATTATTGAAAAGTTGTGTGGCTTTGGATAAGTTCCCGACATTGAGTTTCAGGATCCCAGGTGTAACAGGAGAGGGCTGAAATAAAAGACCTTTAATGTGGGATCCAGGCTTGACCTTGATTTGGAGGTTAGGCCAGGATTAGCAAGATGGGGAATTTCCAGTCCTGGAAGATGTCCTGCCCAGGCGGATGAACTTTGTTCTTGGTAGGAGGTCTAGGGACCCCAGTGGCAGGGCTAATCTTGCTCAGCATTAGCACGAGAAGCACCTTCCTTCCTTCTTTCTTTGGCCTAGTTTTATGGAACTGGTTTACGCTTAGAAGATAACAGTAAGAAGAGTATCCTTTTGGACGGAGTCCATCTTCCATCTCCAGGCACTGTGAATCCTTTCTACTATTCATACTCCTCACTGATGGAAGAAGCCATTCCCGGTTCTAGAACTTCTGTTTTCCTCAGCCAAACCCCTGTCACAGTTTGAATAAATTATGAAACCATTGCTAAAATCCTTGGCTTGAGTTAGGGCACTGGCATCAAAGGAGTGAGGAGTGCCAGGGAACCTCAAGAGGAATTTGCCACAAGTGGATTTTCCACTTGTCCATAGCCCCTCACCTATGCTGGCACTGGCCTATTATTTTCATAGACAGCATCTGTAGGATATGAGGTGTTGGGGAAATGACTGGCAAGGGGCAGATTCTTTCTGGACTACTTGTGCTCCCAGAAGGGTCCTTTCTGTGGCATATCATCCCACTTCCTCAGCTCTGCAGGGCAGCCAAAGCCAGCCCTGGTCATTAGGACCAAGGAGAAATAGCAATCTTCTCTCTTCCCCCAGGTGGCAGGGCTGTGATGGCCCTTCCTACACACCTGGACTCTGCCTACCCACTTCAAGACTCTCCCTCCCCCCAACCCCATCCCCATCTCTAAGCTATGGGGCAATCATTCCCCATTTTTCCTTTGCCATCCTTGACCCTCATCCACACACCCCGCCCCCCCATCCTCCAGCAGGCTGGCCCCTCTCCCTTCCATGTCCAAGTCTTCTTCCAGAAGATGCATTTGGATCCCAGAGGAGTGTTTTCTGGAAGACAATCTTTCAACATCCCTACATTCCTGACATAAAGCAGGAATTTGCACATGGCGTAGAGAGCTCCCTCTCCCACCTCTCTGCCCAGTCTTGTTACCTCACTCCTGCTCCAGCCATTGTGATGGGCTCAGCCAGCTCCCTGTTCTGATGTGCCCTGCAACAGCTCAGGGGTCTTGTGACTTGGAGAGGTCCTCAGCAGGCCTGGGAGCCCGGATTGGAGCCTTGGCTGCCGATGAGAAGCACTTACCTGCCAAGATTTGCTGATGCCAGACGATCTCCCCAGCATGTGAATGCTTAACGGACATTGCCATCTCTACCCCCTTGGTCCTCCTTGCTTCTTTCCATACAATAAGACACCTCAGAAGCAAAATGGCGGCCCTTGCTCCAGGCAGGACATCAGGCTGTCTGGGGAGTTGGCCCTGGGCTTCTGTGTTGTGTGCAGAGACTGCACAGTAAAACAGTCACTTTTGCCAACAAGAATGTGTGGCACCCCACATCTCCCTACCTTGCACTCTAGGGCCAGACCACTCTCTGCATGGACCAGACCATTTTCCCAAACCCATGGTGCTTCCCCCGACCCCACTCAACCTACATTCTGAGGTGGGGAGGGATGGATCAGAGGCCATAGTGGCCCCCTGGATAATCCTGACATGGGGTGGAGTCGGGTGAGGCAGAGGGAGCAGCACCCAACACCTGCACTGGGCCACAGTGGGAAAGAACACAGTTTGGTT
This sequence comes from Rattus norvegicus, assembly GCF_021556685.1. NCBI lineage: Eukaryota > Metazoa > Chordata > Mammalia > Rodentia > Muridae > Rattus > Rattus norvegicus. Next base: position 48,367,956 of record NC_141541.1, on the reverse strand, counting down.
GCAGTTGGGTTGTCTGACCGTCTATATTTGGATCTATAACTGTACTTTGCCTGGCGCTGTGCGCAAGGTCCAAAAACTTATTGCTAGTACCTAGACACATACAAGGCTGTCCAGCCAAATCTTAATGTAAAGTAGCTAGAGCCATGGAAGTTCAGTATGAATTAAAGGAAAAAAAAGTATTGAATTACAAATAATAAATGGTGTGTGTGTGTGCTTATTTGCTTGGTCCATCGGTATTCTTCATCTCCAGTATTTCTGGCATCCTTAGATGTGCTCAACGGCAAGTCCCGAAGGCCATGAGCATACCTAAGTGTGGCCCACACACATGTCCTCATCTCAGGAAGAGAGGCAGCATGATTAAATGGAATGGCTGAGTTTTTTATTTGGGGTTTTGAATTTTTATTATTTTTTTTATTTAACTCCTGTTCATTATTTCTTATTTTTGACAAGCTTATACAGGTTTACAACATATTGGGATTGGATCCACCTCCAGTACCCTCTCTTAGTCCCCCTCCCAGCTCTGGTTGTTCCCTTCCTACCCTGCTGTCTTTTTATAACTTAATTGGATTTAATTAGGTCGCTAGTATGACCGTGGTGTTTATCCTTACTGAAGCATAAACAACGTCTTAGTGGCTCCATCACCGATAAAATGCCTCTCCCTAGTAGAGGAGTAGAGCCTCATGTGCTGCTACCCTATCCATGGTGGAATGAGAGGCCCAGTCTTGTTTAGGTCTCAAACAGCTTCTGTGTAATCATGATCAATGGCCGGACAGCGAACAGCACTCTTCATCCTCCTGCTCCTATGGCCTTCTTATTCTTTGGTGTTTCAAGAGCCTTAGAGAGGGAGGACTTTATCTGTCATACATGAGCACATAATAATCCCTCCTGTCATCTCAGTGTTTAGGGATAAAGTCTTTTATAAAGAAGTGTGTGTGTGTGTGTGTGTGTGTGTGTGTGTGTGTGTGCATTTCTTAAAGTGGTAGCTGGAGCTATACCCAATAATTTTAATCTTTAAATATTTCAAACATTTTAAATTATGTGTATATGTTCATGCCTGTGTGCTTGTGAATATAGGTGCTTTCATTGGCCAAAAAGGGGGTATCAGATCTACTGGAGCTGGAGTTACAGGTTGTTGGGACCCATGTGACATGGGTCCTGGGAACTAAACCGGGGTCTTCTGACCGAGTGACAAGCACCCTTAACCACGAAGCTGTCTTTCCAGTCCGATTTGTAGTCGTAATCAGTGTTAAGCTGGTGGAGCTGTGGTGGTGCACATCTTCAAACCCAGCACTTGAGAGGCAGGTAGATCTCTGAGTCTGAGGATAGCCTGGCATACAGAGTGAGTTTCAGGACAGCCAGGACTACATTTGGAAAACCCTTGACTCCCCCACACCCCCCAAATACACAACAATTGTGGTAGACTAAATCCTCACTCTTTCTTGTTATACTTTTCCCTTTAGGGGATCTTGGCTCCTTTAGGAAGCTAGATACTGGAAGACAGCCCCCTAAAGTGAAAGTCACCCGAGCCTTCCCTGCATTAGACCTTTCCTGCTGCCAGCATCTCCCCACCTGGTTAGGAAGTGTGTGATGCCGGACAAGGATGCATTTCTCTTGTTTCCTTCCGTGCTTGTGTAGAGGAGAAAAGGAAGGACCGAAAGGCTGGATCCCACATCTAGCACGTCTAGCTTTAGACTTTCGAGGTTTTATTCTAGAAGGTTTGTTTCCTGAGTTCCAGGCAGCAGGGCAGATTGCAAGCTAGGTGGGAGCCCGAGTGGGCAGCAGCCGCAGGTTGTAAGCACAGCAAACCCAGAGCAAGTGGTCTTCAGAGATACTTTATTGACACGAACAGAGAGACTTTATTGGAACCATGGGCCTGTGCACATTTCTACAGGCCTAAGACCAAGGGGTCTAGCTAGAGTCTAACCTAGTACTTGACACAGAGAGCGTTGAGTCAATGGGATTGGATGGTCAGAATGATAAGCAGGCACTCCAAGGTCCTGGTCACATACATTTGCAGTGACTGGGTGAAGTCACAGAACCAGGGCTTTTTCGTTTATAAAACAAGTGAGAGGAAGCTTTCTCTCTCTCTCTCTCTCTCTCTCTCTCTCTCTCTCTCTCTCTCTCTCTCGGTGTGTGTGTATGTGTGTGTATTGCTCACGTGCATCTTTATGTAAATATAAATATGGGCCTTAACTTGTGCACATGTATATGTGGAGGCCAGAAGTCAACCTCGGGTGTCATTCCTCAGGCACTATCCACCTTTGTTGGTTTTTTTATTTGTGTTTTTTTTTTTTTTGAGACAGCGTCTCACTCTCCTGGAGCTTGCCAAGTAAGTAAGTTAGGCCAGGTGGCCTGGTTAGTGAGGCTCAGATCTTCCTGTCTCTGCCTCCCCAGCTCTGGGATGACCAATGTGTGCCACAATGTCTGTCTGTTCACATGGATTCTGGAGATCACACTGAGACTCTCACGCTTGGGTGGCAAGCATTTTACCCACTGGGCTATCACCTTAGCCCTAACGCCTTTTAACCTCACCCCTGTCGTTCTCAGCATAATCTTGCTCTGGAAAGTTCCCTTTCTACTTGCAATTCTATTTCGATGTCTAGAGCAAACCCAGAAACTCAAAAGATAGCTGGGGTGTGCGGTTGACCGAGGGTGGAGAAACCAAAGAATAATGTGTAAACAGATTGAAAGTAAAGCCTGAGATAGCAAGCGCTTAGGGATTGGGGCTCGGTAACAACCCCTGGCTGACCGTCCAAGCCAACAGGGCAAGATGCTCTCAGGACCAACTGAGTAACCAAGTTCACAGCTGTTAGGCAGGGATAAGGGGAAAACTAGACTCAGCTTAGTTTGACCTTCAGTAAATTATTGAGAATCAGTCCGGGCAAATACCCAGCACCAAGACAAACAATGGGGTTTCTGGATGATTATAGCCCTTGAGAACTCTTCTAAGCCCTTTAGTAAGCCATAGCACACCAGGAAAGGCTCCAGAGTCACACATGTCTAGTCCAGGATTCTAAGTGGAATTATGGGAAGAAATGGAGATGGCAAAGATTTTAATTGGCTGGTGAGTGCCGTGCCTTGTAGGTTATAGTCATGATCTCCTATAAGGAAATGCGATTGTGATTCCAGATAAGCCACCATGTATAAACAAGCTAGATAAAGGTAGGGTGGGATGGGGTTCCCAAAGCGCATGTCTGGCATCCACCAAGAAGGAAATGTTGGGAGTGAAAGGTGAGCTTTTCATACAAAGCCAGGTAGGGGTGGAGAATGTTCTTTCTTACAGATCTCCCCAGAGGTGAGGACATTTCTCCTATGGAGTCTCACTTTTACCTTTTTATACATCATAAGGCCTTCTGCCCTTGCTATCTGGAGGGGCTAAAGAATATTGCATTTAGAACAGTCATTAAAAAGAGATATTGACTAAGCATCTTGTCACTGGTTCCCTGTTCTCTTGGGTGGGGATGAGGGTAGAGGTGGGGGACTTTACAAACACCAGTACCCAAACGTGACATCTACAGGTGAGGTATTTAGAAGCTACACGCCCATCTTTGTCTCTCTGTTGACTGTCCATTTCAGACTAAAACCATTTTTCATCACAGAGATATTGCCCTCGGGTGCCGTCTCTCCTGGAGGATGCTTCAGATTCACAAATCTTTGTGTGAAATCCTGAAGTCTATCTCATGCCGTCTGTGTTTTCTTACCTGGTTTCCAGTTCCTCAGATCTGTGGCAGTCAGCTTCCGCTGGGCAAATGGCATGCTGAATGTTAGAGTCCTCAAAAATACCTCTCATCCCAGGGAGTGTGAGGTTGGTGGCAGGAAAGTCATCTCTGGCCCAGTTTAATCCCCTAAATGTCCTGTTCAGCCTTGTGTGAGTCTCAGTTTCCTCCTGTAAAACGAGGACTAATACTGATCCACAGACACTGAGACATGAAGAACTGAGGAGTTTCAATCCAGAAAGGTCACTCATCCATGTTTCCAATATCAGGAGTGTGTTATATCATTTTCGAGACCTACTGAAACTGTCCTGGATCCTTCCTTGGGACTTCCTGGAAGTTCTGGGTTTGCTCCAGGTCTTCAGGATTATGGGGATACAGCCTCCAAACACTGAGCTCCAGAAAGCGTTCCAGTGCACACAGATGATGTCCCTGCAAGCATTAGGGGCATGCTGCTTTCTGGCGCTCTGAGAAGCAGGAAAAACTGACTTCAATGAATCAAAGTACGTACGTGGCACGCTTTGGCTTTAAGACAAACTAGTCAGGGCTTTCTTCCGATTTATATCCATCCTTTTGCTGCAGTGGAGAATGACCCAGTCACAGACAGTCAGGGCAGAGGTAATACTACTCTCCAGTACTTGTCTAAATCATTTGGAACATAGGGAACAACTCTAGTTAAGTTGGGAGTTACTTGGTTGGAAGCAAGAACAGAGTGAGGTTTAGTCCGTGTAGAGATAGATGTTGGCTCTTCGGTTCAGGCAAGGTAAAGATGTGTAGAGTTCTGATAGAGTTCGGAAGTCAGGTGAAAATCTCACATTGGGTTGGTGGTTGATGAATAGAAAAGATGGATGTGTTGGGACACCTGGGGCACTTCCTGATATTGCTGGCATCACTGAACTGGGGATATCCAGTCCCTCAGCACTCAGATCACCTACCAACAATAGAAGAACTCACTGAGAATGTCCAGCGCAACCATTCCCAAATACACATACACTAAAGAGGGGAATGAGAGAATTATTTTGCCTTTGTTATCATGAGCAAGTGAATTGGGTTGCTCAATATCTAGGCCAAAGTAATTCAGCTTCTGAAGGGTTTGACATAATGGAGGGCATCATGATTTGACCAATAACTTAAAGTACCCAAAGGACAGGATGGCTATGCAGAAGAGACCAAATAGAAAGTCACTTCTATTGTAGATGGCAAACAACATTTGTATGACATGCCATCCACATCCACCTTACCCTCCCAGATGCCTGTACATCACCTCAAGTCACACCACATTATTCCTCCACAGGTACCACAGAGTTCTCCTTGTTCTCTGAAGGGATAGCAAGGTAGTCAGACCTGCAGAGGGTGTGGGAGGGAAAAAGAGACAGTGCCTTAGAAGTCATTGGTGAGTGTGTAGGAAAGGCATGACCCAGGCACAAGGCTGTGTATGGAACGCCTCTGTATTTCCTTCTGGTTGGGCTTCCCAAGGCAAATGTACAAGTAGCCTCAGCAGATACAGTGGTATCCCTTCCCATATTGCATATGAACACCCCCAGCAGCAGGATCTGACTATTCTTATCATCTTCAAGATGAAGACTGACATTTTGACTAAACCGAATAGGTATGAATTTGTATTTCAAAGTTGCTTCAATTTTCACCTTCCCAGTTCCTGGTGAAGTTGAGCATCTCCAGATGTTTGTCAGCTGTCTTGTTTCCTACTTCTGTAATCTCATGATTTGTTTTCTTGGTTTTTTTCTAAAATAATTTTTTATTGTCTCATATTTGGAAAATTTGTCCTAATCTGTTGTTAATAAAGTTTTCCTATAGCCTCTCATCAAGAATAGTTGATGTTTTACATATAATATAGTTAAAATTATTTTTCCATCTTTGATTTGTACTTTTGATATTTAAGAATTTTTTCTGTAAAACATGATGTTTTAACTATAAAATTTTGTTCAACTATAAGAAAAGGATTTTCTCTGTTTACATATAATTTTTTCTACTACTTTGTTGCAACTTATAAGTTTTACATTCTGCTTTTAAATTTTACCCCCATTTTATTTTGGTGTGTAGAGAGATGGGTAATCTCATTTTAGTATCATAAACTTTTCTCTGTTAGCTCTACACTCAACCTTAGCCAAAAGACAGAGAAGCAATTCTCCGATATCCTTATAAGCAGTCATCATAGCTCATGAGACACATCAAACCACAGACATCTAGACATTCTGCTTTGGCTTTGAACTGATATAGGTCAGTGGCAGGCAAACTTTCTGATCCACAAGCTGTACTTACCTGTTAGAGTTTTGTAAACAGAAAAGCCTGGGGGAATGCTGTGACAGAAGTCTTGTGTAGCTTTGAAAAACCTAAAATAATCAAGCTATGCTTTGGTTTAAAATATTGTTGGCCTCTTGGCTCCTGCGTGACCTTTATGATGAGTTTATCACATCCCCTGAGAAATCCAGTCGAGGTTTATATTGGAATCTCAGTGACTTTGAAGAATATTTTGGGCAAGAACTTCTTGGAAGAGTGAAGCTTCATGCTTTATCCTTTCATTTTTCCTCATGTTTTAAAGTAAGGTTCTGTAACTTTTTCCTTAGCAGTCTTTCATAAGCTGTTGTCTTTACTCCTAGGTACTGGTGAACAGTCATTACTGTGGCAATTAATTTTTTTTAAAGATCTATTTTTATGTATAATGAATTTTTCACATGTGCACATGTGTGCATGTATGTTTATGTGTGTGTGTGTGTGTGTGTGTGTGTGTGTGTGTGTATGGATCATGTGTGTTCTTAGTGCCCATAGAGGTCTGAACAGGGTATTAGATACCCTGGAACTGGGATTATAGATAGTTATGAGCCACCATGTAGGTGGTGGGAATTGAACCCGAGTCTTCTGGATGAGCAGCAAGTGCTTGTGACCATTGTACCATCTCCTCAGCCCTTATTGCAATTAATGGATTTTTTTCTAATTTAAGGATTTAAATGTGCTTCTACGTTTGTTGGTGGGACATAGCTAATTCTTTGGAAACTGTTAATTTCTTCTCCACTAGAGACACACTTTGAGAAATGTTTTATCATATGATCTTGTCCTTGTGTGACCTAATGTGTAAGTGCACGGACTATGCTTTCACTGGGTGACAGGAGTGTGTTATATGTGATTTTTATGGGATCACTATGGCACACGTGGTCTCTGTGACCGAAAGAAACATGTAATTCATGACTGAAGTTGGACTTGCCTCGGTGACCTTATACAATATTCTTAATTAGGTTGCTAAGGAAATTTCATGTAGATATGGTACTTTGGGTGAAAGTAATGAATAATATATTTTCCTCCTTTGTAAATCTTATCCTTTCCTTTATATTTGTGATGCCTAGGAGTTCAAGTCTCTGGGCACATACATGAGGGATCATGTAGATTAAGGTTGGCCTCTAAACGTGTGGAGGATGGTTTTAATTACATTAACACATCTTAATTGTGGATGGGACCATTCCCTAAGCAGGGATCCTGGGGTATAAAAGGGGAAAGAAAACAGAGCAAGCATACATTCACTGCTGACTGATCTTGACTGTGGAACCCAATCCTCTCAAGCTCCCACCATGGTGACTTCCCTGGAACTGAGAGCCAAATAAACTTGTGTCCTTGTCCATTGCTTTTGTCAGAGTGTTTTATCACAGCGCCAGAAGAAGAAACTGAACACATTTCTTAGTGTTTCGCCCAAGGTTTCAAATATAGTATTGAGCAGGAGCCAGGAGAGATGGCATCCCTGTCAAGTTTCTGATACTGTAAGTATTTCTTCCAAAGTTTCCTCTCAGATGGTAGTGATGTGGAGTACTGAGTAGTTTATCTGTTTAAAGGAAATTTGTGTTTCAGCATAGATTTATGTGTTCACCCTACTTAGGACATAAGATACCCCTTAAGTTAGGGGTCCTGGCAAAAGATGGCAATGTCTGTCTCACTTACCATCAAAGCTTCCTTAGCAACAGTGTGCTTCCCGCTGGCTGCAGGCCTAGGTTCACAGTGACTGCTCAGCACTCTAAGAGAGCAACCTGTGTTTCTATCGTGGGGAGACATCAAAATCCAACCTCTGAGGGAATTATCTGCTGAACGTACATTGCTTCCACATCATTCTATAGTGGGTCGCCTTATTCCCTCTTCCTGTTTCTTTGCTCATTACATCTCACCTTTTCTATATCTCAACTTTCTCAAATTTATCTTCTGGTCAGCAATACATAATCTTCCACTGAATTAATGCATCGAGTAGTTGATTGTTTTTTTTTTTTAATTTTTTTTCAGGAAAAAAAAACACTTTTTCTGTCAACTTTGATTGCCCTTTGCTCTTTGGCTCTGTCTTTTCCTCCCCCTCCTCCTCCTCCTCCTCCTCTTCCTCCTCCTCCTCCTCCTCTTCCTCCTCCTCCTCCTCCTCCTCCTCCTCCTCCTCCTCTTCCTCCTCTCCTCCTCTTCCTCCTCCTCCTCTTCCTCCTCCTCCTCCTCCTCTTCCTCCTCTCCTCCTCCCCCTCTTCCTCCTCCTCTTCCTCTTCCTCCTCCTCCTCTTCCTCCTCCTCCTCCTCCTCTTCCTCCTCTCCTCCTCTCCCTCCTCCTCCTCCTCCTCCCCCTCTTCCTCCTCCTCCTCCTCCTCCTCTTTCTCTTCCTCCTCTTCTTTCCTCTAAGTATTTTCTTTTGTTCATCTTTGTGAGGTGCCCCAGTTGAACCCAGGGCCTTTTACAGGGAAGACGCACCCCAGCCCCATTTTTATTGTTTTAAACAAGGTCTATTTTCTAAACGCTTTACTTTTATACCTTTGTGTTTGAGTCCTCTGGGACCTAATCACGCTGCCTGTGCCATCTTTTGCTCCGCTGTATTGCTTTCCTTAGTTAGTTCTAGTTGGGATGAGATTATGAAAGCAGGCTGAACCACAGTTAGCCTGGGGGAGGCTTGTGAGGCCTTGGCTGAGCGTGGGTCCCTTTTGGAATGTTTTTTCCCCCTCTTATTTCTTGTAGCTTTGACTCGAATTTCTCATCTTAAGTTTCCTTGATCATGTGGGTTGAATCTATTTAAATCCCAAATACTGTGGATGCAAGCTTATTCCCAAGAGTCTTTTCTGGTTCTTCTTGGAGTCAGGCCAGCAGAGAGAAGTTCCTTGGCTTTTCTCGAAGCTGGTGGTTGTCTGGTCCACCCTTTGTTGCTTGCTGGGGATTCTGATTGTTCTGGGGGTCCTAGTTCCTACTGTGTTTCTTGCGTGAGCCCTGTTGGAGGTACACTGTGTCCAAGCCTCAGTATCTTCCACTCAGCCAAAAGTACTGTCTTTACACATAATTGGCTGTCATTCTTATTTCTCTGAGATTGTGGGTATCACAGAACGAGTTATTTTTAAATTTTATCAAGACTTTCTAGGCAATAATGGCCTAGGCATTTTAGGTACTGCCTCAACAGTATTGCTGGATGTTTGTGGACTTTATTCATATGTCCTCATTCTTTCCCCAAACAACAGGCCAATGGGGCTTTTAGTCCCTTGTCCTTACAGACTCCAGGACTTCTCACAGGCACTCATTCTTAAGTGAGGGGTCTTTGGAAAAAATGGGTAAAGCCGAGGGCAAACACTAGGGGATTAGATCGCCTGCTTGAGGTATTTAGTTTCTACCTAGTTTTAAAAGAAAAGGTATGTTTTGTGGCACTTTTTAGCTAATAAATGGCACTGGTACTCCAGGATACAGGGAGAGAAGAAAGGTGAATATGTCAGAAGGAGTGCAGATGTTGAGAATAGAAGGCCTGGGTTCAGTCCTTAGCTTCTCCATTCAACACATCAACATGCTTGTCTTCAGTGAGCAAGCCTCAACTCAACATTTGTGAACTGGTTATGATAATACATAACTTTATGGGGTTTGCCTTGGCAGCTGCTGGTCTTTTCTGTAGTGGTTTAATATGCAGGCCAAGAGACATCTGGCCTGAATTCAAATCTCCCATTTGTTTCTGTGCTAGACTTCTTTGACAACTCAACAGAAGCTGGAAAAAGGAACCTCAATTGAAAAAAAATGCCCTCCCCCCACCCCCGTTGGCTTGTGGGCAAGCCTGTGGGTCATTTTCCTGACCAGTGATTGATGTGAGAAGGCCCAGCTCACGGTGGGTGGTTGGTGCCTCTGGGTAGGGCAATCCTACGTGAGCCATGAGTTGCAAACCAATAAGAAGTTCATCTATGGCCTCTGCTTTGGCTCCTGCTTCTTCGGCATTCTTGCCTTGAGTTCCTGCCCTGACTTTCTTTGATGATAAACATTGATGTGGAAGTATACAGAAAGTGAATAATCCTCCCTGTGCCCAGTTGCTTTTTGTTATCCCTGCCCAACAGCAATAGTAACTGTGACCGTCTACTACTTACAGAAACTCTTCTAGATATACTGTTTGTATTCATAAAATAGATATCATAATGTATTCTTTATAGATTATTAAGAGGAATGCAGACAAAGTTTACAGGTTGCTAACACCTCACCTCTGCGAGCACATGCATACCGAGGGTGTAAGCTGTTACCGCTTATGCATCTTTGGACTTACGCATTTTCCTGTGCTGCCTCTTCGGCCTTAGAGACCTTTCTGTAGCAATAGATCATCTCAATAAACAGCCACAAGGTGAGGAAGACCAGGAGGATGTACATCATGATTTCCGAGACCACGGAGGTGAAGTCTTCTCCCGCTACGAAGAGGAGAATGAGGTTCAGAGTACATGTGTCCCACAGACCCACGAAGCCTGCTTTTCCATTTTTTTCTAAAGATTTATTATTTATGTAGATGAGTGCTCTGTTTGCATATGTGCCTGCCTGACGGAAGAGGGCATCAGATCCCATTATAGATGGTGGTGAGCCATTACATGGTTGAGAGGAATTGAACTCAGGACCTCTGGAAGAGCAGGCAGCGCTCCTAACCATGGAGCCATCTCTCCAACCTGAAGCCTGTTTTTATGTATAGCTCAGATAAGCACTGAGTCTAGAAAGAACTTATGAGGCTATCCAAGAAATCTACACCGTCTGTCTCCTCTTCCTATACTGTAGGTCCCACCTCTGGGCACCTGTGTTCTGGTATCCTGTCCTGCTGTTCAGTCTCCCGAGAATTGCCCTAGATTCTGCTAAAAGCCCCTGCAGGGGAAACATCTTTTAGGATGCTGTGTAGCATTTGTCACACCCGTGTGCAGTTTCATCCAGCCGGTGAAATCACTCCTGGGTGGAAGTGCGCTGTGCTTCTTTCCTACTGACTGTGCGAGAATATATTTTTGAAGTGCCAGCCTGTGTCTCGTCTCCAGATACTTAGGTATTCAGCTTCCCTTCTCCTAAGGGACCGGAAGCACAGAAACATTGAAAACATTGCCTCTCATGTCGTCTGCTGGGCTTGCTATGGCCTGGCAAGGGTGTGATAGGTTTGCTGTCTCGATTTTGGTGCAATAGCTCTAAGGGTGTCACAGGAAGGTACCTTCCACATTTCTGTCACCTGTAGGAGATGAGGCCACTGCTTCCTGTATTAGAATGAGAACAGAGAGACTAAGCCTGGGAAAATCGAACAAGGAGAACCAGGCAGATTCCCTGGGGCCCTAGGAGTGGGACAAACACATATCTGTCACGTGTGCTTTTAAGTGACATGGGGTGGGGGTGAGGGTGACTGCCAAGATATGACAGACTAAAAGCAAAAAAACAAAAACAAAAACAAACAAAACACCTGAAAAACCTTAGGGTGGGGGCGGGGTGGAAGGAAAAGACGCAATGGGGAAGGGTAACTGGAAAGATCTGGATGCTGGCTCTGCTTGTTGTGCCCATTACATGTTCCTAAGCAAGCCCTTAGCTCCTTGGAGAACACTCACCACACCTACATCCTCCACGTGCCCCAGGGGAATCATATGAACACATCAGAGACCTCAAGCTATGAAGTCACACCTGAGAGGGTGGTATGGAGGCAAACTCCTTTCAAACCTTTCCATCCTTGAAGCTCTGTTATTCTAATTATGAACTTGTTTTCTCCTCTCTTCTTACTTGAGGACTGCTCTAGTGCCAAGCAGACGGACTAGCTCAGAGACGCTATACTTCCCCACTGACTGTGTCCTCAGCATCTCTGGAGGCCAAACCCTGAGAGAGCAGGGGGAAGAGACATACAGGCATCTGCCTATGGTTGGGTAGGCAGCAGACAACAAGTTTCTGGTGGTGAACACAAGATAGCACCAGGCTCCCTTCCCCAAGGAGGAGCAGGTGCATAAACAAATGATGGTAATGGAATCTTTGAATGGATTTATACCTCAGAGAGCTTCCTGGTCAACACCCCATGCCACCCCCCACTGCCGCTTCTTTACCAGGGGACACAAGCACTCAGGGAAGTGGATCAACACATTTTCCTTCAGGGGGCCTGAGCCTTCTACGCTTTGAGAATTCCACTTAAGTAAGTGTTTCAAGACCCAGACACTGTCACTTCCTGGATTTTATAACAATGATACGTAAAAAAAAAAAAAAAAAAAAAATCAGCCAGTGGCCTAGAGGTTACCACTCCCCCTTCCCTGACCACTGCCTGCTTGCCAGCCTGAAGAGTACGCTGGAAATATAACCATCTGGGAGGGTCTGAGGATGGCATGGTGGTATGGAGAGACACAGGAAGGGCAGAGTTCACACTCTGACTTGGGAAGAGGCCCACACTGCTTTGTCTCCTAACATAGCATAGAAGTAGTTTGCGAGTATCCCCCATGATTCTGGACTCAGATCAGGAGGGAAATACACACATTAGGTTTTTGAGAATATTTCCCTCTTGCCAACGATGAACTGAGAGAGTCTGGAGACTTTAAAGACTAGGGAGCTTTCAACTTGTCCCCACTCCTGGCTGATGACAGACACAGGTAGAGATACTACAGATGGGAAAGGGACAGCAAGATGGGTCTCCAGTTAAGACACCTGTCACCAAGTCTGATGCATTGAGTTCAACCTGTTACCCACACAGGAGACAGAAAGAACCAACTCCTATGAGTTGTCCTCTGAGCAACACACATGCCACAGCATGCATGTGTGCATATAGACGGACAGGGACACAGATACACACACACACACACACACACACACACACACACACACACACACACAGTGTAAATACATGCAAATTTAAAATTTTAAAAACCCCGAGAAGGCTTGAGGCTCATTACATTTTGAAAGCAGCTTGTCTGGAGATAGAATGTGGCTCAAAAGAGCAGAAGAGATGATTTCTAAATACAAATTAGGGATTCAACGCTGGCCAGAGGAAAAACGCAGATTGGAATCATTGGCTATAGGCCTTGTGGAGGATGTACTTTTCTTCTAGGGGACCAGAAAAGTCATCCCAACATCATGTTTTGGCCTGTCTCCTTTGAGGGGAGATGCAGCAAGGGATTCTGGGGGGGGCATGTTGTAGGAAGTGGGCCATGTAGGAAGGCAAGTCCACATGCATGGGCTTGTGTCTTCTCTAAGGATCACATGTATGGAAAGCCACTGTCCACCACCCTGCCCTCTAAAGAGACGACAGGCCTCAGGCTTACCCTCTTCAGTGACTCGCAAAGGTATCAGTCTCGTGGTCTTCACAAAAGGCCTGTGTGCCTCGAATTCGAACTCCCTGGACACATTGCATGTGTAGAGGCCAGAGTCATTCAAAGTGACATTGAGTACAGTGATGGATACGTCCTGCAGGTCTTTGCTCCCATTCCACTGCAGACGGCCTTGGAAGGGGCTCTCCACTTCCTGGTGGCCATTCCGATACTCATATATCTGCAGAGAGAGAGAGAGAGAGACAGAGGCAGAAGCATATTGTGGCAAGAGAGTCGGGAGGGACAAGGTGGAAGATGTTACCGTGGGCAGGAAAGCTAGGGGACAATGTTAGCAGAAGACCCAGAGCATGTGGGTGGGATAAGAGGCACGGAGGAAGCCATGGGAGAGAATGAAGACGTAAAGGAGACCAGGAAGAGGAAAACAAAAGGTTGGAGACAGAAAAGGGATAAAGAAGGATGGTGAAATATTGGATGAGGGTGAGGGAGAAGGACATAGAGATCAACAAGGCAACTGTGTTAGCAGGGAAGATACCTGACAGCCCTGAACTTTGATGATTGTGGTGTAACCTGGCCAGGTCAAGGTGGGAATCCATGATGCTGAAGGATGCCCAGTTTGCAGAGAACTCAACAACAAGAGATACACACAGAGCTTTTGCTTTGGGTAGAATTAGAACCAAAGTCAGGCCCTTTCAACTTTCCTCTCATATACTCTCTGACACAACACTTTTTTCTTCTGGTCTCCACTAGCAATGGATGGTGACTGAAGTTCTAATTCATATTTCTTAGACATTAACCACAATTGAGTCCCTCAGTTGGGTCATCTGGTTGGAACAGTGCGGAAGAAGTGAATGCTGATAGCAGGTGTGCAGGCCTAAACCGCAAGGGTCCTTCACATCTGACCTCTGGCTTCCTAGAAAGTGAGCATTAATCTGAATTGTACCTTCCCTGGTATGTGACTCTAAGACTCTAAGAAGTCATTGTTGGCCCTTGTCTTGGCACCAGATAGGAACCAACTTAGATACAAGTGCCATGTAGAACCTAGAATGAGAAATGAATCCACCTAGAGGGAAAGAAAGAAAACAAACAAAAAAGAAAACAAAGAAAGTCAGTTCCACCATGTTGTCTCCATTAAATATTATGGAAGAGACCCAGAAGAATAAGAAAAATCAGTATAAAGAGCCTTGCATCTGCTGTCAGACCATCATGTGAAAATCTAAATGCGTATGTATGTATGTATGTATGTATGTATGTATGTATGTATGTATGTATGTCTAAACTGTTTTGCCAATTTAATGTTACTCTTTTGAGTTTCGGTTTTTCTAACAAACACATCATATTTCAATGACTATTTTAAGTGCATTGAAAATTAAAGCTCATGACTCTTGGTAACAACCCCATAATGAAATTTTCATTCTTATTCCCACTTAAAAGGAAAAAAAATAATTGGATGCATCAAGAGGTTAAATATGACCAAGGGCATGTAGCTAAGTACTGTGGAGAAAAGAATGGAACTCGATGGCCTGGCTCCAGAGTCAGTGAAAGTACTGACAATGACTTAAATGAGTCACAGCCTTATGAGCACTGTCCCAAACCAGAACTGACCCTGACCCTGACCCTGACCCTGACCCCAACCCTGGCACAGAGCATACAAGGCTTCTCCTGTCAAGCATGGTGTCTAGATCATTGGGAGAAGATTGATGTTCCTCGTGGGGAGAGTGGCGCATGGCCACCTGGGATGCAGAGCAAGGCAAAAACAAGCAAACACCTATTTACAGGGGTGACTGTCCTGGGCACAGCAGTTGATACAAGCTTTGGTCACCCCAGTTGCTCCTCCTTCATTGGGACTGTGAGAGTTGGAAGAACTCACCTGTGCTACTTTTCATAAAGCTGCCTTGTGTTCTTTCAATTTCATTAGATCCATTTCACAGTACTGTGCAGAAGATGAACATACCTGTAAAAGGTCTAGCAGGTTGACTAGCCCACACAGGTTCTCTCAGTATGTTTACCTCTTACAACCACGTCTGGCTTGTAACCAGGGCTGCTCATAGCTAGCTAAGTAGCCTACCTTGCAAAGACCCTGGGTTAATAAATGGCTGTCAGTTATCTGTTGAGAAGATGTCAGGGTTCGGGAGAGGAATGAATGCAGGTCAGGGCATCATCTCCCAGACTGTTAGGAACTGGGCACACAGCAGCATAGGTCAGCAAAAGAAAGGCCAGAGGCAGCAGTCTGACATACAAGGAAATCTTTACCGCCCTCAGGCCTGTAGAACCACTCCACCACAGTGGTGGCCTCCACCTCCTCCCTCTTCATGCAGGAGATGCACCTCAGCTTCATGGGATTACCCTGCACCGCTTCTGTCTCCGAGGGTACTTCCACACACACAGGGAAGCAGACTCTGACTGGAGAGAGGAGGGGTGACAAGAAGGGGACAGCAAGAGTAGGCATTGGGGAATGAGGAGGGAGGGAGGAAAGACAGAGAAGGAAAAAAAAATCGTGAGACACTCTTGAAAGTAGCGAGATTCCTGTGTGCACCTGTCACTTGGGCTTCCTGAGTATGCATGATCAGGATGGGCCTAGAACAAGATGGTGCAGAGGCGGGTCCTCCGACATTGACTGGAAGTATTTGGAAGCCATGAGGATGCAGCACAGGATAGACTCGAGCCTGACTCAAAAGCCTTGGAGTCTATTGGGAGACATACATGTTCCATCCATCAACTGTCCACCCATAGGAACACTCACCCAGCAGACATGGAAATCCATTCCTTGCCAGGTCTGATCTTAGACTAGTGTGATGGTTTGTATATGCTTGGCCCAGGGAGTGGCACTATTAGAAGCTGGGGTCTTGTTGAAGTAGGTGTGGCCTTGTTGGAGTAGGTGTGTCTCTGTGGGCTTGAGCTTTACAACTCTCATCTTAGTTGCCTGGAAACCAGTCTTCCACTAGCTGCCTTCAGATGAAGATGTAGAACTCTCAGCTCTGCCTGCACCATGCCTGCCTGGATGCTGCCATACTCTTGGTTTGACGATAATGGCCTGAACCTCTGAACCTGTAAGCCAGTCCCAATTAAATGTTGTTCTTATAAGAGTTGCCTTGGTCATGGTGTCTGTTCACAGCAGTAAAACTCTAACTAAGACAAATAGAGATCCTAGGATGAACAAAACACTAGCCATGCTCTCGGTGCGTATATAACCTGGCAGATAATACATTTCTTTGGTGGTTCAACCAGAACACACAAAGGCTCATGTTAGTAAGGCGCCCAGTTCTCCCAGAGAGGTAGTTAGTTACTTGTGCTTGGGTTGGGGAGAAAGGAAGAAAGGGCTGGTGGGACATGAGACAGAAAGGCAAAAAAGATTCATGTTGGAAAGATCTGTGAGTGCCCTGTGGGATAATATGTCAAGTGCTCTAATGCTCTAAAGGGGAGACGGAATGAGATCTGTGTTTGAGGACCCATGGAGGATGGCGCAGCACCAATGGGAGTATGGTAAACTGATCATTTAGGCTGGAGCAAGCTTTGTGCACAGGAGAGAGACAAAATTCAAACTCCAGAGGAATCAGATGATCAGACACATTGTACACCACATGGAGGTTTGGACTTTGGGTTTCTGCCCTCTAGAAACTCCCAAGTCCAAGGATTATAGGTGACCATGTCAGATTGCAAATTCAGAATGAACCAAAAGCAGGAAATTGATGCCAACCAAACAAGAACAAATGTGGGATGCATTCACAGATGTACAGTGTGCAGAAGGAAGGAGGAGGAATTCTGCAATTGTTCGGAACAAATCTGGATGGCATATTGCATTTAACAAAAAAAAAAGCTGTTCAGTGAGTACACACCCAAGGTGGCTGAGAGGACCAGACCACAAGACCTGGAGCAATGCGGGGAGCATGGGATGCTGAACTTGGACACAGAACAGGCTTGTCTTCAAACATTTCAGCCTGGCAGATGGAAAAGAAATGCAATTATACTCAATTTTAAAAGTTACAAAAATCAGTTGAACACAGTTCATCTGTTTTTTTCTTTCGGTCTTGCTATGTAGCCCAGGTTGACCTTGAGCTCACAATTTCAAATTCACTCTCTGAGAAGTGGGATTACAGGCATGGGCCCTCAAACCGAACTTTAGAAAAGGCAGGATTGCTGCAAGTTCTGAGGACAGCCTGGGCTACTGAGAAGAAACCTTTGTTCAGTAATCCAGTACACAAATTAATAACGAATGTTGGTTTGGGGCTGGAGCTCAGCTGGTAGAGTGCTTGCCTGATGTGCTTGAAGCTCCAGCATTGAAAAATCAGATGTAGTGTTGCATCCTGAACTCCCCAGCCCTCAGGATATTGAGGCAGGAGGATTAGAAGTTCAGGGTCTTCCTTGCTTTTCTTGCATTAAGGCCATCCTAAATTAGATTAGACTTTGTCTCAAAATAAATAACAACTTAAAAAATAACATTTATTTTCAGATGTTTCAGCTATCCATAAATACAAAAAAAGCTATTTGATAAGAGATTTTATATTTAATTTTTTGGAAACTTCAAAAGTATAACAACCACCAGCAGGTCCTTGTATGAGACCTTGAAGGATCCTCTGATAGCCCTGTTCATGACCGAATGATCAACATGGATGCTCCAAGGTAAAATGATATACACTGATATGTAAATGCTAGCTCACTTCATCCTGCCCATCTGAGAAGAGGCTTCAAGGGAGGCTATTTTGTTGCAGCTTTGAGTCAAAAGCTAACACCTTTCTTTTTTTTTTCTTTTCTTTTTTTCAGAGCTGGGGACCAAACCCAGGGCTTTGCACTTGCTAGACAAGCGCTCTACCACTGAGCTAAATCCCCAACCCACCTTTCAATTAAAAATCAACATATTCCATTTCCATTTTAAACTTGGAATTTAGAGTGAGCCTTGTTGGCATTATAAACTTTTTTAAAAGTTCTAAGTGGAAAAAAAAAGCCAACAACTTGGTTTTTAAACCTTCAAGGGAAATGGACTAGCCTTAGCCAGCAGTCTACAGAAGATTGGTTTCATCCTTTTAATGGAGAAGGGTCTGTATCTTGGGGGAAATGATTAGAAACACTTTGGGCACCTGGTAAACTCCTAGTCTACATTACAAACTTGGTTTCAAAGCAACTAAAAAGGCAGTGTTATATTTCTGGGTAACGGTTTGTGTAGCAGGAACTCCATAACATAGATCCTTGGTGTCCATATTTAATGAAAGGCAACAAAGAAAAAGCAGTTCAAGATGGATGGCCTCATGGGCTTGGAAGGAAAATCCCAAGGAACGCACAGTTACAATTACAGAGGCAAGATGATATTTGGAAACTTAAGGACTGTGTTTTTCTAACTACCTAATTTGTCTGAGACTCAGTTTATTCAATAAAATGTTTTTTTTTTCAAATAAAACACCCAGTAGATAGGTCACGAGAAGCCTGTGGATTGTTTTACATGATTCTGCTTTGGATAACTGTCATTACTAATGTTATTCATCTTCTGTTTATGTTACAAATGTATTGAGTACCCATTGAGTAGCCGCACTGTTCTAGGCACCAAGAGCCAAACGAAATCCTTCCAGCTTTCTTGAAGTCTGAATTCCAATGGAGGTGGTACAAGTAGATTACAGAACAAAATAAGGCAGTAGAGGAGAGAGAAAGGGAAGAGAGGAGAGGAGCGGAGTGGAGGGGGGGGGAGGGAATGGAATGGGAACATATCCACAAGACTAGCTTCATTAAGAGAGGAGCACTAAAGAAAAAGAGGAGAGAGAGAGAGAGAGAGAGAGAGAGAGAGAGAGAGAGAGAGAGAGAGAGAGAGAGAAGAAGAAGAAGGAGGAGGAGGAGGAGGAGGAGGAGGGGGAGGAGGAGGAGGAGGAGGGGGAGGAGGAGGAGGCAGGGGCGGCGGTGGTGGCGGCGGCGGCAGCAGCAGCAGCAGAAGAAGAAGAAGAAGAAGAAGAAGAAGAAGAAGAAGAAGAAGAAGAAGAAGAAGAAGAAGAAGAAGAAGAAGAAGAAGAAGAGAGGCAGCAGCAGCAGCAGCAGCAGCAGGAACAGTAGCTGCCACCCCAGGCATGTTTGTTGAAGTCATGACAAGCAAGAGAAAATAGCCACTCTAGGGTTCAAATAAGTGTGCCTGTCATATTTGAGGAATGACAATATGTAGGAAATCAGCCAACAAAAAGAACAGAGAGATGAGACAGGGAGGGAGGGCAGGGCCAGGTATGGCAGGTCTTATAGGTCACAGTCAGAGCTTTGCCTTTTGCACAGCACTATCTAGGGAACCTTGCAGGATTTAGAGTTGAATGTTGAATGATCTGACTTCTGCTATGTTGCAAGGTCAGCAGGCCAAGGAGAGGATAAATTAGCAGGTGAAGCAGACTCAAAGGTGAAAACAGAAAGAATGATTAGGAGGTTGGGACAGGGCCAGCAAGATAGCTCAGCAGATAAAGCCACTTGTAGCCAAGCTGAACCACCTGAATTCAACCCCAAGGGCCCACATGTTAGAAAGAACCGTCTTGCTCACGTTGTCTTCTGACTTCTATATGTGCACAGGTGCATGTACTTTCCCCCCTCCTCCAAAAGAAATAAATTATTATTTTTTTAGGCAGCTGAAGAATTGGTTTGGAGGTTAAGAGCACTTGCTATTCTTGCAAAAGACCCGAATTTGGTTCCCAGGAACCATGTCAAGTACCTTACTACTTATCTGTAACATCAGCTCCAGGGGAATCTAACATCCACCTCTGGCCTCTAGGGGACCCCCAACACATGTATGCCTCCACACAGATACATACACACACACACACACACACACACACACACACACACACACACACACACACACCACATACATATATACAAAATAATTTTTAAAAATCTAAAACAGTTCAGTGGTGAGATTAGAGGTTCTTTTTGATTGAGGGATAGCAGAGCTGGGTTAGCAATGTTAAGGATGTTGGGGCTGTGTTCTCATGAACACGGAGACTGGACTGCAGAGAAGGCTCACTGTCACTTATTTGTAGCGAAGGAGCGAAGACAGACTGCACAGTCAGGGTGGTGGGTGTCATGTGGTGGAGTATGGAGTTGGGCTGCTCTTTTCAGAGTGTCACTGGAGAGCATGTCCACTGTGAACTTTCTCTTGGCCAAAGTCCAATGTCCAGACAGGAGAACTCTGTTTCTGCAGTCTGGAAGAGCCCATTACAAAATGGCTACAAAGTTCCCCCACCTCATTTGCTTGCACTCTATTATAGGACCCCCTTGTTCCTTCCATCAACAGTGAAGTCAGTTTCTCTACTATGCCGCTGCCTTTATGTCTGTGACACCCTCTGGTTAAGCCACACCACTGGCTATAAATTGTAATCTCTTGGAATGTTGTAGGCTGCATCATTGACCTTGGAATGAATGCACTTTCATTTCTATAGTAATGATGAAGACAACCATGAGGGAAAAGGTATTGCCTTAAGGATTACAGACTAACCAATAAAACCAACTCCCCCGCTCCTTTCAGATTTTTCTTTTTTCTTTTGTCCGTCTGGAGCTCTCCCTAGAATGTTTCCTCCACAGTGAGATAAAGAAGGCTTTAATTAGACTGCAAATAATGCACAAGGCATGGTTACGAATAAAGTTATTTTTAGATGTTAACATCCTGAAACAGTTTGGCCTATCAGATTAGCAGGGCCTTGGAGGAATGAAGGCCAGGAAGGGCCGAACTCTTCCCAATATAATGGACTCCTGTAGAACAAAAGTAGAGGAGACACGGGGAGCTAAAAGTTGGATGAACCCTCAGGAAAGGTGGTGGTGTTGGGGGATGAGAGGGAAGATCGAAGGAAAAATTCCAGGACTAATGTCCACCTGACACTTGCACACAACATCACACGTGTTCACAGGGGACACTGGAAGACCAAGACTAGAAAGATAGCAGCGCTCTATCAAGTCCTCTGCCCTGCATGACCTCACCTCCTTCTGCCTAAAATGGAAATAACTCATGTCACTCTGCCATATCACAGTGACCAAAAGGAGCAACAGATATTAGAATTATATACAAATAAAATTGCACTTCAAGCGAGGCTCTTTCCCCTACACAGACAGCCAGGCATTCTGAAGCCCTTTTGGTGAACCAATGTCTGGGTTACGAAATCTTGGAATGAGCACGGAAAGATGTGACCCATACAGGAAGTCAGCCCAAAGATTTTTTTTTTTTGAGGAAGTATGGGCCCTCTGCATATTCTAGTAATATTCTGTAAATATTCTCTTATGGTTGGGTTGTCAGCTGAAAGGTGTGTACAATGTGATCAGTAACAGCTTTCAAGCTTCACCTTTATCAGGCCTTCTGAGGATGTTGCCTGATAAGAATGAAGCCGTAGAGTTGAGGTGGGACTGAGACACAGACAGAGCTTTGTGGGTCCTAGGCAAAAAAAAAAAAAAAAAAAAAAAAAAAAAAAAAAAAAAAAGGCCAAGACTGCCCTCCCCTTCCTCTGGATTTCAGCAAGGAACATTATGAATTTAGTTTGGAAGAATGCTTCGCAGACCCTTCTCTACAACTTGAGCCTCACCCACGCCTTCTCTTATCGTGCAAGACTAACCTTTCTTAAGCCCCCACAGCCTTAGCATTTCCCTGGAGCAAATAACAACCTCAGTCTTCGAGACTGGGTGAACTCGCTTCAGTGGCTGGCTTATGTCAGCTTCATCTCCAAGTCTGGTGTGGGCTCGAGGGAATGGGTTGGGGCGAGTCTGCCCTCGGGGTTAGCATCAGTCTCTTCCTTTTCTTTCTTTTCTTTTTTTTTTTTTTTGGTTCTTTTTTTTCCGGAGCTGGGGACCGAACCCAGGGCCTTGCGCTTCCTAGGTAAGCGCTCTACCACTGAGCTAAATCCCCAGCCCCAGTCTCTTCCTTTTCTTTCCCATCCTTGTTTCACTAGGCATTTTGTTCAACAGGAAACTTGGCTCCTCTTCTGGTCACGTGCAAAATCTAAATAATGCATGCAGTTACAGTTAGTATCCAAGGCTGGGCGAAGTGATATTCAGGCACAGAGGCAATGCCTGCCACGACACAGGCAGAGTGGGAGCCAAGCCCATCACAGGGACATAATCCCACAAGACTACTTTATGTAAGGGAGGTGGGCACAACCCATTTTGATTTTGTTGGTTCAAATTCAGAGGAAGGCAGCTAAACCAATGTAAACCGACTTATCAACTGAAGAGCACCTAGGCTTGATCCAAAGGCAAAGTCAAAGACATGAACACACACACACACACACACACACACACACACACACACATGCACACATGCACACATGCACACCTACTGTTATCTCACTAGTCCATTCAGATACTTATACTGACATGCTCAGATGCATGCTGGTGCACGCACTTATAAACAGAGGCGTACATTAACATACAGTAAAAATGCTGTGTGTATCACACACTCATGTATTAGCACTCAGATGCCCACTTCCCTTAGCACACACGCAGGTATCCTATTCTCAGCTATGCCTGAAGCTGTTTAGCCCCGCATTATTGTCACAAGTCCCTTATTTGGAGGGGCAATGTCATCTGAGTCTCTCACACCTGACAACCAAGAGAAAAATCCAAAACAACAAAACTCTAGGGAAAAAAAAAACCAATAAAACCAGCTCACCAAATATCAAAGCCCCTCAGCTCCCAGGGTTCCTGTAAACTAAATTCACTTCCCATTTGTCTGTTAATGCACACCAGCAAATGGCTGGAGCTGCTGTTCCATCCATTCCTAGTTAAAATTTAAACGATGGATGAGCTATAGTTTTTCTCTCTCAAAATTCATGCATCCAGGTTTTGTGTTCTTTTTAAATACCATAGAGAGAAATGAGCCTCCCCCGCCCCCAAATCATTGAAAATTTCAGAACCGACTCTTCACTTCAATTGCAAGCAAGATTTTAAAATAACGAACTGATACATTCCTGTTAGCAAAGGGGAAAGCGAGGGGCAAAATAAAAATAATTAAGAAAGGAAGGAGTCAGAGAAGCACTAAAGACGGTTGTGGGAGGGGGGGGGAATCAAGCCACAGGGAGTGGAGAGGTGCCTTTGCAAAACTCCAAAGCCAGGTCTCTGGGGGCACATGTGGATCTCCATGTCTGGCAAACATGCACAGAGAGAAGCCAAGCAAGCTCCTTGTCACCAGCGACATCACTTAAGTGTTATTATTGCTAGCTCGATGCCTGCTATTTGCACATTGCAGTGCAGGGTGCTGTACTTACCCCAGTAGATGAGCACTAGAGAAGCTAGGGGAAGCAATCTGTTGAAGGCAGGCATCTTTTCCACCGTAAGCGATTTCTGAAGCTGAACAGAGAGAATCTCTGTCAAGGACTGAACCCTCTGATTCTTTCGAGGAAACCTTCAGGGATTAACTGCCCCTAAGGGAGCAGACCTTCTGAGTGGGAGGAGGAAGAAAAGGTCAAGTTCCCTTCCTAGGGGTTCTGCGGGATCTGGAGTGTAGGTGTCAGCTCAGGCCACCTGCCTCTCTCGCTAGACTAAGTCTCCGGGCTTGGCTCAGCACCACGGACAGTAGCCTTCCCGCCCACCCCAAACGTGGAATCCCAATCTCTCCTCGGTTTCTTGCAACCAAAGCAAAGTGGACTGGGAAGGGAGTCTCGCAGCCGGCGCGGGGATGCTGGCCTGTGGAAGGAGTCAGTGTTGATTCACCTCTTGCCTCCCCCAGGGACAACGACTTCAATCCACCGAGACTCAGGATCTCGGGCTTCTACGGCGGGGCAGGCTTCTTCAGTTGGGCGTGTCCCCACTCCAGCCGTCGTCTGGGCTACAGAATTTGTTCCACTTCAGTCCTGTACACAGGGTCCCGGGCTCACAGGAGGTCCTTCAGGGGTGGAAAGAGGTGGGACCTCCGGTGGGGTGGGTGATCTCAGAGGTGGAGGATGGGTAGACCGAGGGACCCCTTTCCGTGGGGCGCGTTCCTGGATCTTGCGAAGCCCCGATGCTGGACGATTAGGTGGTCAAAACCGTCCCTCTCCAGGGCCACCCCGTGGCTGAATGTGTTGCTAGCCTTGACATGCGCAGGCAGCACTCGGCCGCCTTGGTAGCTACGGACCCTCCCCCTTGGACACACATTCCCCACCCCTAAACCCACGTGCCCCTCCCAGGGCTGGCGCGCTGAGAAGAGGGGGAGGAGCCCAGCGCAGCGCAAACACCCTCCAGCCGAAGTGGCTTCTTGTCTGGCTAGCTGGCTGTCACCTCGATTTTCTACTGTCTGGGTTTCTCTCTGGCTTATGGACACGCAGCTTCCACTTATTCATCCCCTTCCAGCAACCCTACTCCTGTCGCCTCCCAAATATGCATGCCTACAGCTCTGGGGAATGGAGGGACACATCTCTTTGAAACAATGATGTCATCTGTAATATTTACAGTACTGGCTAACTCCTGGCTGGCTTCTCTTCGCCCTCCACCTCTTCCCCTCTGGTCTTGCCTGCACAGCCTTTGTCTTGCCTTGATTAATGGGTTCCCAGCACAAGGGACACAGCAAGGCAATTTCTGCTTATAGCAAATAGGGTAGGGTGTGGCACACCTGTCCCCACCTCAGCGCTCAGTCTAGATCCAAATGTGAGCTTGAGATAAGCTTTACGGTAGGGATAAGGAAGGATGATTTTTCGTTTCCCATGTTATTTGAGGTGCCCCCCCCCCGCCAACCATTTATAAAAGGCAGATAGATAGGCGATGTTGAGGCGGCTTGCAACTCTTAGACACTCCCTAGTCCCAGCAGCTGCTGAGCATCCCCGCCCTATTTCTGGAAGGGAAACCTGAACCTTTACACTCAGTTATAAACTCGAATTGACCTAACGGATTAGGCATGCCTGGAATCGAAGGGGAGGCTTAATGGTGAAAGATTGGTATAAAAGTCTGGCTCCAGCCGGGGTCCTTTTCTCCTGTTCTCTAGCCAAGGGGGGGGGGGCGCATAACACTGATATTCCTAAAGGGAATGTGGAGTAACAGCTGACGGTAAATGAACTGTACACAGGAAATGCTCCCTGCTAAATGTCACATACGCAGTCACAGAAGGTCCTCAGTCAGGTTTCTTCCTGGGCAGAGAGCCACGGGGTCGTAAACGCCATCTTGTGTTGAGGATCAGCCTTTGAGCTTCTCAAAAATGACTTCAGCAACATCTTTCCCAACTCCTGCATCAGTGAAGCACATTCCTGATGAAGTGTGCTGGGACTCTCTTGTGTGACAGCCAGCCGGTTCTTCACAGCTTAACCCCTTCTGACATGTGAGGAAGTTCTTTTTACTCGGTTGACTTCTATCTATACTCCTTCCTCCCCAAATTGCATTAAACTCTCTTGATACATTTTCCTTAATGAGGAAATCATTTCCTCCATCACAAGAACTTTTTGCTTGGGACTAAGCTTCCCTACTGCACAAAACGTTCTAGTCAGCCCCAACCTTGGAACACCCTGGCCACCTTTACATTCCTCAGCGTGATTCTCTGACATTATGAATAGGAGCTAGTCCTTTCTGTGTGGTCTGTGCAGAACGAATCTGGAGGAAGTAGAAGACAGTTGCTTAGGAGGGAAACGTACCTTCAAATGCACCAGGACGTCATGTCCTTCACAGTGGGCTTGTGCTCAGTTAAAATTGGAAGTATTTTTACCTGACTTGGTGTAGTTATTTTGTATTTGTGCATAGAACCTGGGAAACCTTATATTGTGAAACTTTTTGCACTTATTATTAGTGGGTATTATTAGTTCCAGGCATCACAATTTGTTAATAGTTTTATTCAGTTTCAATTCAGTCATGAAACGTCTTTCTGCTTAAAGCTTGGCATGAAAATCACTTAATCTACACCCAGTTTTTAGCAAATGGACACATAAAAACAAGCCAGAGAGCTGGTCTACCGGCACGCTGCTGAGGCCTCACTCAAGCTTATAATAGATTTGTTCAAAAGAACAGTAGCTCAATCATAGAGACCAGACGCATTTTCCTACTCAAACATGTATAGCATGATACATTAAGAAAATTTAGAATAAAAGGCAGATGTGAGTAATCAGATTTATAACACAGAGCCAATACATTATGATTACGATGTGACTATACTTTGTTTTGTGGGTCTCTGTGTGTCTGTGTCTCTGTGTGTGCCTATGGGCAGATATGTGTGTTCCGGCATCTGTATGGAGGTCAGAAGACAACTTGTGGGAGTTGGATCTCTCCTCCACTATGTCAGTCCTGTACATGGAACGCAAGTCATGAGCCTTGGTGCAAGAACCTTTGCTCCAATACTTCAGCTCACTGCCCTGTTCTGAAGATTTACCAGAGGCATTTATTTTTATTTTTTTCTTCCATTTTTCTTATTAAATTGGGTATTTCTTATGTACATTTCAAATGTTATTCCCTTTCCCAGGTTCCAGGCCATCATCCCCCTAACCCCTCCGTCTCCCCTTCTATATGGGTGTTGCCCTCCCCATCCTCCCCCATTACCACCCCCTCAACAATCCCATACACTGGGGGTTCAGTCTTGGCAGGACCAAGGGCTTCCCTTCCACTGGTGCTCTTACTAGGCTATTCATTGCTACCTATGAGGTCAGAGTCCAGGGTCAGTCCATGTATAGTCTTTAGGTAGTGGCTTAGTCCCTGGATGCTCTGGTTGCTTGGCATTGTTGTTCATATGGGGTCTCGAGCCCCTTCAAGCTCTTTCAGTCCTTTCTAAGATTCCTTCAACGGGGGTCCCGATCTCAGTTCAGTGGTTTGCTGCTGTCATTCGCCTATGTATTTGCTGTATTCTAGCTGTGTCTCTCAGGAGAGATCTACATCCGGTTCCTGTCAGCCTGTTCTTCTTAGCTTCATCCATCTTATCTAGTTTAGTGGCTGTATATGTATGGGTCACATGTTGGGCAGGCTCTGAATGGCCGTTCCTTCAATCTCTGCTCTAAACTTTACCTGCAGCATTTTAAATGTTCCCTTGGTAAGTTCTGAGGTTTTGGAAAACGTACTTGCTTCAAGTTCTCACAAACCATTTCACCATCTCCTCTGTTAAAAAACCAGAGCACTAGGTCTCTTTGTTCTGTTGTTTCCCTCTGGCAGGAACTTTCTGTCACATTTGTAAATACTTCAAGTTCCCTGAAGTACATGTGGTCTGTGCTGGCATGTCTTTTCAAATTTGAATTTTATTTTATGTGTATGGGTGCTTTTGCCTGTGTGTACACACGTGCCTGCGAAGTGGAAGGAGGTCAGATTCCTTGGAGCTGGAGTTACAGATGATTGCAAACCACAAAATGTAGGCTAGAAACAGAGCCTGGGGTCTTCTGGGTAAGTTACGAGTTCCCTTCACTGCTGAGCCATCGTTCTACCATTGTTCAGTAAGCATTTAAATGGGATATTTTATTTATTTACATTTCAAATGTTGTCCCCTTTCTCTGTTTCCCCTCTGCAAGACCCCTATCTCATCCTCCCTTGCCCTGCTTTTATGAGAGTGCTCCTACCCACCCACCTAATTCTGCCTCACCACCGTAGCATTCCTCTACACTGGGGCATCAAGTCTTCACAGGACCAAGGGCTGCCCCTCCCATTGATGCCAGATAAGGCCCCTTCAGCTTCTTCAGTCCTTCCTCTAACTCTACCATTGGGGTCCCTGTGATCAGTCCTATGTTTGGCTTTGAGCATCCTATCTGCATTGGTCAGGGTCTGGCAAAGTCTCTCAGGAGACAGCTGTATCAGGTTCTTGTCAGCAAGCACATTTTGACATCAGCAATAGTGTCTGGATTTGGTAACTGCATGTGGAATGGATTCCCAGGTGGGGTGGTCTCTGGATGGGCCTTTCCTTCAGTCTCTTCTCCACTTTTTGTCCCTGTATTTCCTTAGACAGGAGCAATTCTGGGTTAAAATTTTGGATATGAGTGGGTGGCCCAATTCCTCAACTGGAGGGCTATGCCTAACCTCTGGATATGGTCTCAATGGGTTCTCCCTTCCCTTTGTGGGGTATTTCAGCTAATGTCAATACCCGTGGACTCCTGGGTATTGCTTTTCTGGCATCTGGGACTTTCTGGTTGCTACCTCCAGTTCCCCATTTGCTACACATCTCTTCAACTTCCTGACCCTCTGTACATCTCCCCCATCTCCTCTCATACCTGATTCTGCCCCTCTTTTCCCACCTCCTCTCTTCCTTTCAAGTCCCTCCCACCCTCTACTTCTCTTGACTATTTTGTTCCCCCTTCTAATTAGGACTGAAGGACTAATGAGGACTCTTTGGTCTTGCTTACTCTTGAGCTTCATGTGGTCTGGGAGTTGCATCATGAGTATTCAAGCTCTTTTCCTGATATCCACTTATCAGTGAATACATAACATGTGTGCTCATGGGACTGAGTTACCTTACTCAAGATGATATCTTCTAGATCCATCCATTTGTTTGCAAATTTCATGAAGTCATTATTTTTAATAGCTGAATAGTATACCATTATGTAAATATACCATATTTTCTGTATCCATTCCTCTGTTGAAGGACATCTGGGTTGTTTCTAGTTTCTGGCTATTATAAATATAGTTGATATGAATATAGTGGGGCATATGTCCTTATTACATATTGAAACATCTTTTGGGCATATGCCCAGGAGTCATATAGCTGAGTCTTGAGATAGTACTATGTCCAATTTTCTTTTTCTTTTTTCTTTTTTATTAACTTGAGTATTTCTTGTATACATTTCGAGTGTTATTCCCTTTCCCGGTTTCTGGGCCAACATCCCCCTCCCCCCTCCCCTTCTTTATGGGTGCTCCCCTCCCCACCCTCCCCCCATTGCTGTCCTCCCCCCAACAATCTAGTTCACTGGGGGTTCAGTCTTAGCAGGACCCAGGGCTTCCCCTTCCACTGGTGCTCTTACTAGGATATTCATTGCTACCTGTGAGGTTAGAGTCCAGGGTCAGTCCATGTATAGTCTTTAGGTAGTGGCTTAGTCCCTGGAAGCTCTGGTTGCTTGGCATTGTTGTACATATGGGGTCTCGAGCCCCTTCAAGCTCTTCTAGTTCTTTCTCTGTTTCCTTCAACGGGGGTCCTATTCTCAGTTCAGTGGTTTGCTGCTGGCATTCGCCTCTGTGTTTTCTGTATTCTGGCTGTGTCTCTCAGGAGCGATCTACATCCGGCTCCTGTCGGCCTGCACTTCTTTTGCTTCATCCATCTTGTCTAATTGGATGGTTGTATATGTATGGGCCACATGTGGGGCAGGCTCTGAATGGGTGTTCCTTCTGTGTCTGTTTTAATCTTTGCCTCTCTATTCCCTGCCAAGGGTATTCTTGTTCCCCTTTTAAAGAAGGAGTGAAGCATTCACATTTTGATCATCCGTCTTGAGTTTCATTTGTTCTAAGCATCTAGGATAATTCAAGCATTTGGGCTAATAGCCACTTATGAATGAGTGCATACCATGTGTGTTTTTCTGTGATTGGGTTACCTCACTCAGGATGATATTTTCCAGTTCCAACCATTTGCCTACGAATTTCATAAACTCGTTGTTTTTGATAGCTGAGTAATATTCCATTGTGTAGATGTACCACATTTTCTGTAACCATTCCTCTGTTGAAGGGCATCTGGGTTCTTTCCAGCTATTATTTTCTGGCTATTATAAATAAGGCTGCGATGAACATAGTGGAGCATATGTCTTTTTTATATGTTGGGGTATCTTTTGGGTATATGCCCAAGAGAGGTATAGCTGGATCCTCAGGCAGTTCAATGTC
This sequence comes from Rattus norvegicus, assembly GCF_021556685.1. Classification (NCBI taxonomy): domain Eukaryota; kingdom Metazoa; phylum Chordata; class Mammalia; order Rodentia; family Muridae; genus Rattus; species Rattus norvegicus. Next base: position 48,338,064 of record NC_141541.1, on the reverse strand, counting down.
CAATTTTCTGAGGAACCTCCAGACTGATTTCCAGAATGGTTGTACCAGTCTGCAATCCCACCAACAATGGAGGAGTATTCCTCTTTCTCCACATCCTCGCCAGCATCTGCTGTCACCTGAGTTTTTGATCTTAGCCATTCTCACTGGTGTGAGGTGAAATCTCAGGGTTGTTTTGATTTGCATTTCCCTTATGACTAAAGATGTTGAACATTTCTTTAGGTGTTTCTCAGCCATTCGGCATTCCTCAGCTGTGAATTGTTTGTTTAGCTCTGGACCCCATTTTTTTAATAGGGTTATTTGTCTCCCTGCGGTCTAACTTCTTGAGTTCTTTGTATATTTTGGATATAAGGCCTCTATCTGTTGTAGGATTGGTGAAGATCTTTTCCCAATCTGTTGGTTGCCGTTTTGTCCTAACCACAGTGTCCTTTGCCTTACAGAAGCTTTGCAGTTTTATGTGATCCCATTTGTCAATTCTTGATCTTAGAGCATAAGCCATTGGTGTTTTGTTCAGGAAATTTTTTCCAGTGCCCATGTGTTCTAGATGCTTCCCTAGTTTTTCTTCTATTAGTTTGAGTGTATCTGGTTTGATGTGGAGGTCCTTGATCCACTTGGACTTAAGCTTTGTACAGGGTGATAAGCATGGATCGATCTGCATTCTTCTACATGTTGACCTCCAGTTGAACCAGCACCATTTGCTGAAAATGCTATCTTTTTCCATTTGATGGTTTTGGCTCCTTTGTCAAAAATCAAGTGCCCATAGGTATGTGGGTTCATTTCTGGTTCTTCAATTCTATTCCATTGGTCTATCTGTCTGTCTCTGTACCAATACCATGCAGTTTTTATCACTATTGCTCTGTAATACTGCTTGAGTTCAGGGATAGTGATTCCCCCTGAAGTCCTTTTATTGTTGAGGATAGTTTTAGCTATCCTGGGTTTTTTGTTATTCCAGATGAATTTGAAAATTGTTCTGTCTAACTCTTTGAAGAATTGGATTGGTATTTTGATGGGGACTGCATTGAATCTGTAGATCGCTTTTGGTAAAATGGCCATTTTTTACTATATTAATCCTGCCAATCCATGAGCATGGGAGATCTTTCCATCTTCTGAGGTCTTCTTCAATTTCTTTCTTCAGAGTCTTGAAGTTCTTATTGTACAAATCTTTTACTTGCTTGGTTAAAGTCACACCGAGGTACTTTATATTATTTGGGTCTATTATGAAGGGTGTCATTTCCCTAATTTCTTTCTCGGCTTGTTTCTCTTTTGTGTAGAGGAAGGCTACTGATTTATTTGAGTTAATTTTATACCCAGCCACTTTGCTGAAGGTGTTTATCAGGTTTAGTAGTTCTCTGGTGAAACTTTTGGGATCACTTAAATATACTAGCATATCATCTGCAAATAGTGATATTTTAACTTCTTCTTTTCCGATCTGTATCCCCTTGACCTCCTTTTGTTGTCTGATTGCTCTGGCTAGAACTTCAAGAACTATATTGAATAAGTAGGGAGAGAGTGGGCAGCCTTGTCTAGTCCCTGATTTTAGTGGGGTTGCTTCAAGTTTCTCTCCATTTAGTTTAATGTTAGCAACTGGTTTGCTGTATATGGCCTTTACTATGTTTAGGTATGGGCCTTGAATTCCTATTCTCTCCAGGACTTTTATCATGAAGGGGTGTTGAATTTTGTCAAATGCTTTCTCAGCATCTAATGAAATGATCATGTGGTTTTGATCTTTCAGTTTGTTTATATAATGGATCATGTTGATGGTTTTCCGTATATTAAACCATCCCTGCATGCCTGGGATGAAGCCTACTTGATCATGGTGGATGATTGTTTTGATGTGCTCTTGGATTCGGTTTGCCAGAATTTTATTGAATATTTTTGCGTCGATATTCATAAGGGAAATTGGTCTGAAGTTCTCTTTCTTTGTTGGGTCTTTGTGTGGTTTAGGTATAAGAGTAATTGTGGCTTCGTAGAAGGAATTCGGTAGTGCTCCATCTGTTTCAATTTTGTGGAATAGTTTGGATAGTATTGGTATGAGGTCTTCTATGAAGGTCTGATAGAATTCTGCACTAAACCTGTCTGGACCTGGGCTCTTTTTGGTTGGGAGACCGTTAATGACTGCTTCTATTTCCTTAGGAGTTATGGGGTTGTTTAACTGGTCTATCTGTTCCTGATTTAACTTTGGTACCTGGAATCTGTCTAGGAAATTGTCCATTTCCTGCAGATTTTCAAGTTTTGTTGAATATAGGCTTTTATAGTAAGATCTGATGATTTTTTGAATTTCCTCTGAATCTGTAGTTATGTCTCACTTTTCATTTCTGATTTAGTTAATTTGGACACACTCTCTGTGTCCTCTCGTTAGTCTGGCTAAGGGTTTATCTATCTTGTTGATTTTCTCAAAGAACCAACTTTTGGTTCTGTTGATTCTTTCTATGGTCCTTTTTGTTTCTACTTGGTTGATTTCAGCTCTGAGTTTGATTATTTCCTGCCTTCTACTCCTCCTGGGTGTATTTGCTTCTTTTTGTTCTAGAGCTTTTAGGTGTGCTGTCAAGCTGCTGACATATGGTCTCTCCTGTTTCTTTCTGCAGGCACTCAGTGCTATGAGTTTTCCTCTTAGCACAGCTTTCATTGTGTCCCATAAGTTTGGGTATGTTGTACCTTCATTTTCATTAAATTCTAAAAAGTCTTTAATTTCTTTCTTTATTTCTTCCTTGACCAGGTTATCATTGAGTAGAGCATTGTTCAATTTCCACGTATATGTGGGCTTTCTTCCCTTATTGTTATTGAAGACCAGTTTTAGGCCGTGGTGGTCCGATAGCACGCATGGGATTATTTCTATCTTTCTGTACCTGTTGAGGCCCGTTTTTTGACCAATTATATGGTCAATTTTGGAGAAAGTACCATGAGGAGCTGAGAAGAAGGTATGTCCTTTTGCTTTAGGATAGAATGTTCTATAAATATCTGCTAAGTCCATTTGGCTCATGACTTCTCTTAGTCTGTCTAGGTCTCTGTTTAATTTCTGTTTCCATGATCTGTCCATTGATGAGAGTGGCGTGTTGAAATCTCCTACTATTATTGTGTGAGGTGCAATGTGTGTTTTGAGCTTTAGTAAGGTTTCTTTTATGTATGTAGGTGCCCTTGTATTTTGGGCATAGATATTTAGGATTGAGAGTTCATCTTGGTGGATTTTTCCTTTGATGAATATGAAGTGTCCTTCCTTATCTGTTTTGATGACTTTTAGTTGAAAATTGATTTTATTTGATATTAGAATGGCTACTCCAGCTTGCTTCTTCCGACCATTTGCTTGGAAAGTTGTTTTCCAGCTTTCTTTTCTTTTCTTTTCTTTTTTTTCAGAGCTGGGGACCGAACCCAGGGCCTTGCGGTTGCTAGGCAAGCGCTCTACCTCTGAGCCAAATCCCCAACCCCATCCAGCTTTCACTCTGAGGTAGTGTCTGTCTTTGTCTCTGAGGTGTGTTTCCTGTAGGCAGCAGAATGCAGGGTCCTCGTTGCGTATCCAGTTTGTTAATCTATGTCTTTTTATTGGGGAGTTGAGGCCATTGATGTTGAGAGATATTAAGGAATAGTGATTATTGTTTCCTGTTATATTCATATTTGGATATGAGGTTATGTTTGTGTGCTTTTCTTCTCTTTGTTTTGTTGCCAAGACGATTAGTTTCTTGCTTCTTCTAGGGTATAGCTTGCCTCCTTATGTTGGACTTTACCATTTATTATCCTTTGTAGTGCTGGATTTGTAGAAAGATATTGTGTAAATTTGGTTTTGTCATGGAATATCTTGGTTTCTCCATCTATGTTAATTGAGAGTTTTGCAGGATACAGTAACCTGGTCTGGCATTTGTGTTCTCTTAGGGTCTGTATGACATCTGTCCAGGATCTTCTGGCTTTCATAGTTTCTGGCGAAAAGTCTGGTGTGATTCTGATAGGTCTGCCTTTATATGTTACTTGACCTTTTTCCCTTACTGCTTTTAATATTCTTTCTTTATTTTGTGCGTTTGGTGTTTTGACTATTATGTGACGGGAGGTGTTTCTTTTCTGGTCCAATCTATTTGGAGTTCTGTAGGCTTCGTGTATGCCTATGGGTATCTCTTTTTTTAGGTTAGGGAAGTTTTCTTCTATGATTTTGTTGAAGATATTTACTGGTCCTTTGAGCTGGGAGTCTTCACTCTCTTCTATACCTATTATCCTTAGGTTTGATCTTCTCATTGAGTCCTGGATTTCCTGTATGTTTTGGACCAGTAGCTTTTTCTGCTTTACATTATCTTTGACAGTTGAGTCAATGATTTCTATGGAATCTTCTGCTCCTGAGATTCTGTCTTCCATCTCTTGTATTCTGTTGGTGAAGCTCGTATCTACAGCTCCTTGTCTCTTCTTTTGGTTTTCTATATCCAGGGTTGTCTCCATGTTCTTTCTTGATTGCTTCTATTTCCATTTTTAATTCCTTCAACTGTTTGATTGTGTTTTCCTGGAATTCTTTCACGGATTTTTGCGATTCCTGTCTGTAGGCTTCTACTTGTTCTCTAAGGGAGTTCTTCATGTCTTTCTTAAAGTCCTCCAGCATCATGATCAAATATTTGAAACTAGATTTTGCTTTTCTGCTGTGTTTGGATATTCCGTGTTTGCTTTGGTGGGAGAATTGTGCTCCGATGATGCCATGTAGTCTTGGTTTCTGTTGCTTGGGTTCCTGCGCTTGCCTTTCGCCATCAGATTATCTCTAGTGTTACTTTGTTCTGCTATTTGTGACAGTGGCTAGACTGTCCTATAAGCCTGTGTGTCAGGAGTGCTGTAAACCTGTTTTCCTGTTTTCTTTCAGCCAGTTATGGGGACAGAGTGTTCTGCTTTTGGGGTGTAGTTTTTCCTCTCTACAGGTCTTCAGCTGTTCCTGTGGGCCTGTGTCTTGAGTTCACCAGGCAGCTCACTTGCAGCAGAAAAGTTGGTCTTACCTGTGGTCCCGAGGCTCAAGTTTGCTGGTGGGGTGTTTTCCTCTGGTGTCAGAGATGTGTGCAGAATGCCGTCTCTTCTGGTTTTCCAGGCGTGTCTGCCTCTCTGAAGGTTTAGCTCTCCCTCCCATGGGATTTGGTTGCAGAGAACTGTTTATCCGGTAGCTCTCTTCAGGTTATGGCGGTGTCTCAGGCGCAGTGGTCCTGCTGCTCTTGGACCCTCCTCTACGGGAACCCAGAGGCCATATACAATTTCCTCTTGGGCCGGGGATGTGGGCAGGGGTGGGCAGTTTTCGTGGTCTCTTCCGCTCTGCAGCCTCAGGAGTGCCCACCTGACCAGGCGGTGAGGTCTCTCTCCCACGGGGTTTGGGAGCAGAGAGCTGCTGCGGGCCGGGATCTGCGGGTTTGGGGCTATGTCCAATTTTCTAAGGAACTACCAGACTGATTTCCACAGTGGTTGTACCAGCCTGTAATGCCACCAGTAATGGAGGAGTATTCCTCTTTCTCCACATCCTCACCAGCATCTGCTGTCACCTGAGTTTTTTTTTGTTTGTTTGTTTTTCATTTCTTTTTTTTTTTTTCCGGAGCTGGGGACCGAACCCAGGGCCTTGCGCTTCCTAGGCAAGCACTCTACTACTGAGGTAAATCCCCAACCTCTGTCACCTGAGTTTTTGATCTTTAGCCATTCTGACTGGTGTGAGGTGGAATCTCAGGGTCTTTTTGATTTGCATTTCTGTGATGACTAAGGATGTTGAACATTTCTTTAGGTGCTTCTCAGCCATTTAGTCTTCCTCACTTGAGAATTTTTTCTTTAGCTCTATACCACATTGTTAATAGGATAATTTGGTTCTTGGAGTCTAACTTCTTGAGTTCTTTGTTCACATTGTGTATTAGCTCTCTATTGGATGTAGGACTGGTAGAGATCTTTTCACAGTCTGTTGGTTGATGTTTTGTCCTATTGACAGTGTCCTTTGCCTTACTAAAGTGTTTCAATTTTATGAGGTCCCGTTTGTCAATTCTTGATCTTGGAGCATAAGCCATTGGTGTTCTGTTCAGGAAAATTTCCCCTGTGCTCATGTGTTTGATGTTTCCCCCAACTTTCTCTTCTACTAGATTTAGTGTATCTGGTTTTATGTTGAGGTCCTTGATCCACTTGAACTTGAGCTTTGTACAAGGAAATAAGAATGGATCAATTTGCATTCTTCTACATGCTGACCATCAGTTGAACCAGCACCATTTGTGGAAAATGATGTGTTTTTTTCCACTGGATGGTTTTAGCTCCTTTGACAAAGATCAAGTGACCATAGGTGTGTGGGACCACTTCTGGGTTTTCAATTCTATTCCATTGGCTACTTGTCTATCTCTGTACCAATACCATGTAGTTTTTATCACCATTGCTCTGTAGTACAGCTTGAGGTCAGGGATGGTGATTCCCCCAGATATTCTTTTATTGTTGAGAATAGTTTTTCCTATCTTGGGTTTTTTGTTATTCCAAATAAATTTGAGAATCACTCTTTCTTGAGTTGGAATTTTGATGGGGATTGTATTGAATCTCTGGCAAGGGCATCCACATTCATAAAAGAAACTTTGTTAAAGCTCAAAGCACATATTGCACCTCATACAATAATTGTGGAAGACTTCCACACCCTACTCTCATCAATGGACAGATCATGGAAACAGAAACTAAACAGAGATGCAGTGAAACTAACAGAAGTTATGAACCAAATGGATTTAGCCAATATCTATAGAAGATTTCATCCTAAAACAAAAAGAATATACCTTCTTCTCAGCACCACATGGTACCTTCTCCAAAACTGACCATATATTTGTCATAAAACAAGCCTCAACTGATAGAAGATTGAAATACTCCCATGCATCCTATCAGATCACGATGGACTAAGGCTGGTCTTCAATAACAACAAAAATGACAGAAAGCCCACATACACATGGAAGCTGAACAATGCTTTACTCAATGATAACTTGGTCAGGGAAGAAATAAAAAAAGAAATTAAAGACTTTTAATAATTTAATAAAAATGAATGCACAACATACCCAAACTTATGGGACATAATGAAAGCAGTGCTAAGAGGAAAGCACATAGCTCTGAGTGCCTCCAAGAAGAAACTGGAGAGAGCATACACTAGCAGCTTGACAGTACACCTGAAAGTTCTAGAACAAAAAGAAACAAATACACTCAGGAGGAGTAGACAGAGGAAATAATCAAACTCAGAGTTGAAATTGATCAAGTAGAAACAAAAAGAACTGTGCAAAGAATCAACAAAAACCAGGAAGTGATTCTTTGAGAAAATCAACAAGATAGATAAACCCTTAGCCAGACTAATCAAAGGGCACAGATAGTGTATCCAAATTAACAAAATCAGAAATGGAAAGGGAGACATAACAACAGAAACTTAGGAAATCAAAAAATCATCAGATCTTACTACAAAAGCCTACATTCAACAAACTGGAAAATAAGCATGAAATGGACAATTTTCTACACAGATATAAGGTACCAAAGTTAAATCAGGATCAGATAAACCACGCAAACAGTCCCATAAATAGAAGCAGTCATTAAAAGTCTCCCAACCAAAGAAAGCCCAGGACCAGGCGGGTTTAGTGCGGTATTCTATCAGGCCTTCAAAGAAGACCTAATAACAATACTCTCCAAACTATTCTGTATAAGAGAAACTGAAGGAACACCACCCAATTCATTCTATGAAGCCACAGTCACACTGGTACCAAAACCACACAAAGACCCAACAAAGAAAGAGAACTTCAGACTAATTTCCCTTATGAATATCAATGTAAAACTACTCAGCGAAATTCTCACAAACAAAATCCAAGAATATATCAAAGTGATTATCCAACATTATCAAAGAGGCTTCATCCCAGGGATGCAGGGATGGTTCAATATACAGAAATCCACTAATGTAATACAACACATAAACAAACTCAAAGGAAAAAAATATGATCATTTCATTAGATGCTGACAAAGCATTTGACAAAATTTAATACCCCTTCATGGTAAAAGTCTTGGAAACATCAGGAATTTAAGGCCCATATCTTAACATAGTAAAAGCAATATATAGCAAACTAGTAGCCAACATCAAACTAAATGGAGAAAAACCTGAAGCAAACCCACTAAAATCAGGGACTAGACAAGGCTGCCCACTCTTTTTCTACCTATTCAGTATAGTACTCCCAAGTCCTAGCATGAGCAATTAGACAGTAAAGGAGGTCAAAGGGATGCAGATTGGAAAGGAAGAAGTCAAAATATCACTATTTGCAGATGATATGATAGTAAAGTTAAGTAACCCCAAAAAATTCCACCAGAGAACTCCTACAGCCAATAACTTCAGCAAAACGGCTGGATATAAAATTAACTCAAACAAATCAGTAGCCTTCCTCTACTCAAAGGATAAATGGGCTGAGAAAGAAATTAGGGAAAGGACACTCTTCACAATAGTCAAAAATAATATAAAACACCTTGGTGTGACTCTAACCAAACAAGTGAAAGATCTGTATGACAAGAACTTCAAGTCTCTGAAGAAAGAATTCAAAGACCTGAGAAGATGGCAAGATCTTCCATGCTCATGGATTGGCAGGATTAATATAGTAAAAATGGCCATGCTATTGTTAAGCTTTTAAATCACTTAATGTGGTAAGTTATCCTTTTGTCTTTGTGACTGGTGTTATTCTGACCTGCTGGTGATTGCTTGACCTTTCTCATGTGGTAATTATTCTGCTCTTACTGATAGGTGAGGCTATGGGCAATGATTGATCTTGACTGCAATCCTGCTTGCACTGAACACCTAGGCGATTACTAAGGCATGCTCTGGTTGTGCCTGTGAGGCTCTCCCCAAGAGGATAAACTAAGGAGAGAAACCCCTTGAATATGGAAGACACCAGTATATGAGGCCTGGGCTGTATGGAAAAAAAGAGAAAGAAGAAAGCATAAGTGCTGGTTTCTGTCTTTTTGTTTCCTGACCAACACAGACAGGTGAACTCTGCTCCACCCCATCCTCCTACCATGATATTGTAACACCTTTGCAGAGCAACCCTTAAGTTGTTCATGTCAGGCATGTTGTATTGACTAAAACCTGACCAAGATGCCATCTTATCAGTTTTTTAAACCACTGACATAGAGGTCTATGCTTTACAAGGTCATAATTGTGCTTTTGTGTCCACAGGTGCTTGGCAGATACTCAAATTTGCAGATGTGCAAATCCTTTCTATAAAGTGGAATTGAGTTTGTATACAACCTTTACATGTCCCTCCTCACACTTTATATCATCTCTAGGTTACTTCCAGTAACTAATGTAGTGTATGCACATAGCTGTTATATTCTATTGTTTGGCGAGTGACAAGAAATGGCTCAGTGGATAATGGCACTTGCTGCCAGGGCTTATGGCCTGAGTTTTATTGCTAGAACTCACATTGTAGAAGGATAGAATAGACTCCAAAAGTTGTCCTCTAACCTACACATGCATTATGTAGCATGAACACACACACGCACACACACACAAATAATAAAGTAGCTAAAAAGAGAGAACCTATGTACATTATATTAAACACATTGTTTATCACTGACTATTTTCCATCTGTGGCAGGAGGAATCCGTTAATTTGGAGCCTATATCCATGACTGTGGTGTGCTCACTCAAAGCCCTCTCATTAGCTAACTGTCCTTAAGTATAATCTAGAATCCTCTTCATGGTGTAAGAAGTTGGCCCTAGGCCTTGGCTGTCTTCTCATAGATGTTGACAACTCTCTGCCTTGCCCACAATGTTCCAGTTACACATATTTAGAAAACAAATGACCTCCAAACTCATTAAGCACCCCTATCACCTCTATTACTACTACTATTACGACTACTACTACTATTACGACTACTACTGCTACTACTACTACTACTACTGCTACTACTACTGCTACTACTACTACACTAATACTAATACTAAAACTCTTGTACCCAATCATCTTGAACTGTTTCCAATTCTTGAACCATTTCCAATTCTGTGACTGTTTTCTTCTCATTCCAGCCTTGCTTCAAATGCCTTCACCTTCAAGTGATCCCTCTTCTAAACCAGCTCCTGCCCACCTCTGTTGCTTGAAGCTTTTCTACCTCATTTCCTTTTCTTCTTTTCATATCTTCTCTCACTAACCGACGTCATTTGATTTCGGTTTATATACTTGCTTCTGTTCTGACTGCTTCCAGGAGGATGCTTCTTAATGACAGCAGCCTTCTCTGCTCTGTTCCTTGTTGTGTGCCTGGGTATAGACCTGGTGCAGGCAGACATGGGGTCCTTCACATAGAGGACTCAACCCAAAAGATAGTGAATAGATGAGAAAGTAAGAGTAGTATAGAAGAAGAGCAAAGGAAGCCAGAATCAATTCTGGGAACAGGAAATATCTCATCAAGAGAAACAGTAGAAGATCCAGCAGGATGCAGTGCCTTGATGGCCAAGAGTAAGGACATAGAGATTGAGGAAGAGGTGATCAAAATTTTGGATAATGGGAACAAAAGGATGCTAATGATGAGGAAATAGCCTAGGTGATATCCAGAGATGAGTTAGTCTTCTTGTCTGTCATTTCACAAAGATTCCCAGGGGTGGGTGTTTTGGTCAGAGGTAGCAGTAATACCATGATAGAAAAAAATGGGACATTAAGATTCACATATCGATTTGGAAAAAGCAGGAACCCAAATGATTCATAGAGTCTAGTGGTGGAGAGGCACAGGCAAAGATGTGCCTAGGGAGATGATCCGAATTCCTGCGGCTCACCTCTCAAAACATAAGAGAACATCAAGAGAACCATTTATGATCAAAATGTTCCTGAAATTAAGAGTCATGACATAGGAATCAGTCCCTTCTAGGGAAGTCATGTGACCCTTTTTTTTTCTTTGCTGTTTTAAGTATATTTTGAAATAGAGTGCACACCCTTTGGGACAAAGAGAAGGAAGAAAAATGTTTATTTTAAATTGTGGTCATAGAGTACATGTGAGGCTTAGAGATAGCAGGCTCCCAAATCATTCCCTCATCCTGCTAGCCAGCTGTGGAGAACTGTCATTAGCCTGGGAAATGTGGGATTAGAGCAGGAAGCAGTGGCATTATAATTAGACCACTCAGTCCCTTCCTGGATTTGCATGTGGCAGAGAGCCTGAAGAATAACATGGCACCAAACTTGTTTGTTGAAATGCAATGCATTCCATTTGAAGAGAAAGTTTGAGTAATATACCCCCCCCCCGCCCCATTGATCTGGTTTTCATAAGAACATCTGCTTGGCCTGATCTAATGAATTAGCTTAGTTCAATATGCATAACATTGTTTCATGAGATCCACGATGTGCCCATAAGATATAAGCGAATAGTTATTCACTATAAGTAGGGGAAAAACTGGTATCTGAGTGGTTAAATAATTGTGTGACATCTTATTCACCATCTACAAAACTTTCTTCAGTTTCTGTCCTAGGCCAAGTATTACACTAGTCTCCGCTTTTGTCTTTCACAAACACTGAGGTAAGGTGGTCAGTGCTGGACACTGGAGCCATAGAGGGAAAGTATTGGGAGCATCTTGAAGAAGACGATATTTGAAAACATAACTAGGAGAATTTCCCAGAGACAAAGAGTGGCACACTGAATATTAGTGGCTTGCCGTTCTTGTGGTTCTTAATCTAAAACACTTTGCACAGCGTGACTTCTATGGTGTAAATCTGAACCTTCCTTCACATGTCTGGGCACCTGCTCCCTGGCTAACGGTTCTGCTTAGGCACGTTATGGGACCTGGTTGGTTCAGGGGTGGAAAAGGTCTCTGAAAGATGACCTTTAAGAGTTATAGTAGCTTGAAGGATCGGATGAAATGGCTCAGTCAATAAAGTTCTTGTTATGAAAGCAAGAGGACCTAAGTCAGGTCTATAGCATCTATGAGAGACCTGGCCATCATGCCATGCACCCATATTCCCAGCACTTAGGAAATGGAGACAGAATGATGTCTGAACTTTCTGGCCGGAAATCGGCTGAATCCATGAGTCCTAGGTCCTAGTGAGATATCCTACCACCAAAATAGATCATAGGACCTATTATCTCCTATTAGGGAGTCTGACATTATTATTCTGCTAAATGGTCATAGTAATAAACTGCCCCCCTAAGTTCTTAACTTTATACCCGTGGAGTAGTGCATCTCTAAACCCTCACCAGAGATATTTTCTAAACAGTAAACGGTGATTAATACGGAAGCCCACGAGTGGTCAATGTGCAGACTCTGTGGAGAGTTCAGCTCCACACGACAAAGCTATATATCATGCTCCCTCACCCCAAGGCCCAGGGATCATTGCAGAAGACAGAGGAAAGATTCTAAGAGCCAAAGGTAGTGAATGTCTGTCACAGAACACACGGACTCACAGTGTGATTTCATGTACAAAACCTGCTCAAGGTCAAGGCTGCCACAATTTCAGCATGAGCTGGGGAGGGGCTCAAGAATTCCTACCCCTAGCTGAGGAGCTGTTGGCTATTGATGACTTTTGGGGGAAGAGACTACACCAATACACTACCTAGACAGAGTGGGGTTACTTCTTTTTTGAGAGCAGACAAACAGAAAAGAAAAGGAAAGGAAAGGAAAAAGGAAACAGAAAAGAAAGGAAAGAGGTGGAGGTTACAGGGGAGGGTGAGAAGGCAGTGGATTTGATCAATGTATTACAGATATGTATGAAATTGAAATAATTAAAAGATAGAACGAACAGTGCCTACACAGGAAGACTTAGGATTGACCGCTGACCTTCCCACTCACATGCACACATAGACACCTTTACAATCTCTCCCTCTCTCCCTCCCCCCCCCCTCCATTCATCCCCCACATCCCTATCCCAGTTTGATTTTTGTTTTTTTGACCTATGCCACAATGAATCCGGCTGCCAAATGTTCCTGCTGCTACATCTTCCCCACCAAGATGAATGGAAAATGCTCTGAAATTGTGAGCACAACCAAATCCTCCTTTAAGCTGCTCCCAGTGGTGTTTCAACACAGCAAGGAGGAAAGCAACAGAGGCAACAGCACTGTCCTTTCTAAGCAAAGCAAGGGCATGAGTGGAGTGGTCGACTGTAGTTACAGAAAAGAATGGCTTCTTCAGGGAGCCTTGTTTGTGACTTCTGACCTTGGGTGGAGTCACTGAACCCCTCCGAGCCTTGGTTTCCTTAGACACAAAGTGAGCAGATAATGCTGCCGCTTCAGAGCCACTTACCAGAATAAAAAGATTAAACACATGCATGTGACTAACCCTTGATATGATCTTAACCACTAACATTTCAAACTCCTGGAGTCAACACCATTGCAACCCTCATTTGAGTTTCAGGAAACAAATTCAGTAGAGGTTTTATGACTTTGACACTTAACTTATATACAGGACCACTGTCCTTTGTTCCTGGATGTTTGCTTTTTAAGTTTCTCTGCAGCACCCTCAGTTTTAAAAAAAATACCTTATTTTTAATTTTTAATTATGTGTAAGTGTGCCTGTCTCTGTGTGTCGGTGTGGACATGAATGTACCAGTGCCTGTGAAGGCCAGAAGTGTTGGGTTCCCCTGAAGCTGAGACGACATGAGTTCTGGGATCTGAATTTGAGTTCTCTATGGGGACACTCTTGACAGCTATGCCACCTCTCCAGACCCAATCACCTCAAGTTTTAATTGTCAATCTGACAAAGTCTAGAATCACCTGGTAAAGGAGTGGAGAATTGTCTCGGTTAGGCTGGCCTGTAGGCATTACTCTGAATGATTTTCTATTTTAATTACATTAAAACATTTCACTTTGAAAAAAATTACACCATTTTGCCTCTTCCCATCCCTCCATACGACTCCTTCCATGCCCACCTGCAACTCCCAAATTGATAGTTTTTTCTTCCCTGACCTATTTTTACACACACACACACACACACACACACACACACACACACACACACACACACACATCCTTGTATACACAAATACATAAATACAACCCACTGAATCTGTATTTGTTGTTTGTATGTATATGGTTTTCGGGCTAACCAATCTATATTGAAGAGTTAGGGAGCTCCTCTCTCTCTCTCTCTCTCTCTCTCTCTCTCTCTCTCTCTCTCTCTCTCTCAGCAGTCATCAGTTGCCTGTAGTTACTTGTCTAGGGGTGGAACTAGTGAGATTTACCCACTTCCTTGTTAGCCTTTCTCTTCATATCTAGGAGAGACTGTTTCACATTATGCTTCCTGATAATCTGACTCTTAGAATCTTTCTGCCCTCTTCAGAGATGCTCCCTGAGCCATAGATGCAGGAAGTGTGACATCGGTGCATCTAGTGGGTCTGGGCTTTCTACAGTCCTGCCATCTCTTCCTTGAGTCTAATATGTGTGGTTTTCAGCTTTGGCCTCCATTTGCAGTAATGAGGAGCTTCCTTGGCAAGGGTGATTGCTCCACTTATCTGACAAGGGTGGCCCATCAACCATGGACTGTTTTCCTGATTAGATCTGATTGAGGTGGAAAGACCCACTCGGAGTGTGGGAAGCATCATTTGATGGTCTGGGCCCTGATCTAAATGAAAGGGATAGGGCTAACTGAGCACTGGCACGCATTGATTCATTGGGAGCATTGGTCTTGACTGTGAATGCAAAGTGACCAATTCTCTCAAGCCCCAGTGGCTGAGATTTCTCTGGTATGATAGGCTGTAATAGGGAACTGTAGGCTAAATAATCCCTTCCTTCTCTATTGTCAGCCTATTTTAGTAGAACAATAGAAAATATAACAAGACAGTACAGTGGACCCAGATCTCCCCAACAGTTGTGCGACCAGCATCTGCCCAACACCCCCAAACTGAAAGGAGACCAAGGGAGGGATCTATGTTCAGGTCTTTGAGACCATAACATGACTTTCTTCAAGATTTGCATTTCTGAAAGTTCTTGTAAGGGAATGTGACTATATCTGATATTTTGCAGAGGCACAGTGATGGACAAATGATATCACACTGAGAGTCCCCAAGGTGTATAGCTGTTAGTGCCTTCCTCCTGGCTCAGACCCATTTTTCTCTTCTACTACACTGCAACCCTCTCTATAGCTCCAATAACATACATTTCTGCTTTTGCCTGAAAGCTTTATAACTTGGTGTTTTGGGGTCTGTGCTATCTTCTCAGATGCAAAGATTCGCCTTCAGACTCCCACACAGACGTGAGAATTCAGTAATGTTTCCCCACAACACACAAACTCACTTTCCCTATGTCTGCATCCCTAAGGGCATGGCACCAGGACTCACTCACCTCAGTAAGGGAGGAACCTGCACCAAAGAACTGAAACGAGAAACTTAATTACTGTTTTCCTCTGGATCAAGGAGTACTGATTTCAAAAGAGGGTAATTTTCATTCATGTTTGAATCTTTAGACCCCAGTAAGATTTTTGGAAAAAAAAATAGAATTAAAGATGTTCATAGTCCACAGTGAGAAAAAGACATCAACAGCAAGAAGATGGAATGCTCATCAGTAATTGTGAAGCCAAATAGAATAAACAGAAGATGCATAGAACCAGGGAACAGGAAAGTTACATATCAAACAGGAAAAAATACATAAAGAGTTACATCCTAAACAGATCCTAAAACAAAGGCAGGATTTCAACAGGAAGTGTGATTCTAAAACACGATGCTGTTTTCAGGAAAGTAGCATAAGCAGAATTGTACAGCACGGAAATTGGATCTGAGATGGAGAGAGTGAGTGATTTGTCTGAATGCTGTACACACAGTGAGAGATAAAGGTGGATTATGTTGGCAAAATAACTGAGCGTTAATGCCTATTTAAGGATTTTGGAGTGTGTTCGCTGGATAAGAGGATTCTAAAATGGTATGGTTAAGTGTATTTAGAAAAGTGAATCTGGAGAAATAGGAAAACTGGGATGGGAGAGACAGAAACGATTACAGTAGCAACAGTGAGTGGGAAGTTGGGGGCTGGTGTAGTGTACGGGAACCTGGAGAAAGCTGATGTTGAAGGAATCATGAATCGTTCATTGTTCATGTTGTCGTTCATTGAATATGATCATTGACAAGATGTGCAGTAAAGGAGGAAGAGTCTCACAATGGCAAGTGCAGGTGCAGAAAAATTTTAATACTGACCATAGAGAACAGTCCATCATATATGTGCCTTATCAAGATGATAGATGGAGTGGGGGTTTGGAGAGAAACATAATAGGTCTTGAGTATTATTTGACATGATTTAGGTTTGCGATACTGATGCTGCTCACAGTGATAACTGAAGTCACGGAAGTAGCGTTTATGAAAGAGATGAGATTAGAGAAGATCTAATTTTAGTTGGGTAGAGGAAGAAACAGAGCCAATAACAGACTGATCAAAGTGATTGGAGATCAAAGCAGTATGGCATCAGGGAGTAAGTTTAGAGAAGGTTCCCTGTCAACAGGAAGTGCTGTAGCAAGAAGTAATTCATAGACAGGCTGGCTGTGACCTTAGGAGGAGCTGTGTAGGAGAAGCAGGAAGAAGGTACATGATAGAAGTTAAATAAGAAGTCCTGGGACTGAGCTCGTGGGTACAGGTAGCACTTTTCTATGTTCAGAACATCTGATAGAATAAAAGAAGGACAAGCAGATGATTAGATTTTAGGAGAAATAAGATTTGACTATATGGGCAAAACCGAGACAGAGAGGGAGAGATGAAAGACTGGGGAAGGAGAGAGCTGTTGGAAAAGCACAGTTCTGGGCAAGGGACTTGGGTCAAGAACACCAACTGTGACTGGTAAGGCTCAGATTTAGGAGTGGAGGAGGATCAGAAGGAGGAAGAGGAGGAGGAAGGATACACTAAAGCTTGGAAGAGAAGAGTTTGAAGTTACTCAATTGACAGAAAACACATCAATGAATCTCTTAATAAAACTATCTGTTATGAGTGGGGAACAAGATAGAACTAAAAGAGAATGAGAATAAATCGGAAACATCTCTGGGCAGTAGGAGAGATTTATTAAAGACAAATGAAAGTATATAGAGTATCCGTAGACTCACCAAAGAACGGGTTTGAGATAGATCTAGACAAAGGGCTCTAAGGGTTCCCTACCAACACTCAGGCACTACCTCTGAAGACCAGGGCAAGCACAACTTCAAAGTATTGAAATAGCCCAGGGTATTAGTAACTCTATTTGCAATGTAACTAATGGTATCCGGCTCCACAGAGATGGTGGAAAGGGAGAATAGTGGACTCAGCCACATGGCTCTGTGGGTCAAACACTTACTGTGCAACCATGGGGACCTGAGTCCAGATTCCCAACACCCATACCATATAAGAAGCTGGATTTGGTGACTCACGCCTAATCCCAGTAGTGGGATGAGGAGGCAGAGGATCTCAGTGGCTCATTGGCCAGCCATTTTTGCCAGTTGGTGATTTTTCTAGGTCCAGTGAGAGATTCTGTTTCAAAATAGTGATTGATAGTGGTGGTGGTGGTGGTGGTGGTGGTGGTGGTGGTGGTGGTGAAGTGGAGAGTGCTAGATGGAAGAAGACGTCTCCCTGTATCATAGTTGCATAAAGAAATGTTTGGTATAAGGATAGTGAAGCTTCGTGAAGAATCTGTTTATACAGTGCACTTGCTCATTGTACATGCGTGTAGAGGCCAGAGGTCGCTGCTGTGTGTCTCCCTCAGTCACTTCTCTGCCTACTTTTTTGAGATAGAATCTCTCACTGAACCATTTTGGCTAGGTTGGCTGGCCAATGAGCCTTGGCTATTTTGCTTATTTTTGTTCTTTCTTGAAATTATAATATAAGCACATCAGTAGTTAGCCCCTTCCCTTTCCTCCCTCTAAACCTTTCCATATACCCATTGGTCCTAGGGTTTCCTCGCTGTGAACAAACACCATGACAACAGCAACTCTTACAAAGAAAAACATTTAATTGGGCTGGTTTACAGCATGTGTAGAGAGAGCTCTTTCTGGGTGGCTTTTAATCTTCTCTTCCTTTCTATCATCCCTCTTCCCCTTTCTCCTTCCTTCCTACTCACCCTCCCTCTCTTCTTTGGCCCCTCCCCTTTCTCCTACTTCTTGATGGGAGGAAGGAGGTAGAAAAACAGCTAGAAATCTATTCCAAGTGAGGTAATCTATTTATGTTGCATAGTGGCCTGTTGTTGATAAGCCCTGGCTTTTAAGACAGCCTGGCTCAGCTGCCTGGAAACCCCTAGCTCACCAACAGCTTTCCTGGAGTTTCCTGTTCAGGCAGCCTAATGCTCATACCAATGCAGTGAGGTAAGTTGAGCATCACGACACCTGCCAAGTTGGAGGGCTTTATTTAGATTCCCTCTTTCTGCTTTCAATTCCTATGACTTGCCTTGAGAAAATACTTCAGTCTGGCAAAAAATACTTGGGCTGTGGAACCAGTGCCACTGGTGGAGGGCACCTTTGTTTTTTGAACTCATAACTGCAACGATAAGACCCCAGAACCCCATCCTTGATGGGGCTGCTCCTCAGGAGGCTGTTGACAAAAACCTCATCTAACCTGGATACTTGCTGCTTGTTTTACTTGGACCAGCTCTGGGTTCATATTCTCCAGTGTATCCCCATCCATGATGCTGTCTTGACCCTGACCTGGCCATTGCCTTTGTTAACTGACATAGAGGGAGATAATTCTCTCCAGCATCTGGGATGTGAAAGAGTCAAGGTTGGCAGGTGACTATTACATTCAGAGGCAGAAACATTTGGTCACCGATGTTTTAATACATCAAAGAAAGAAGAAATGGATTGTAAAGTGTAAGCAAGTGTTTAGCTCGGATACAATATAATAGCATTTGACTCTGAGAGCATTTTCAAAAGTTTAGCTTTATGTGATGGAACCAAGATCCTATGGCAAAAGTTTCAAGGAACTTTTTTTCTGCCTTTTTTTTTTAATTCAAAAGAAAACACATGGGGCTGGAGAGATGGCTCCGTGGTTAAGAGCACTCACTGCTCTTCCAGAGGTCCTGAGTTCAAATCCCAGCGACCACATGGTGGCTCACAACCATCTGTAATGGGATCTGATGCCCTCTTGTGGTTTGTCCAAAGAGATTATATATAATATATATATCTTAAAAAAAAAACACATATACTGTTATCCATACAAAGAAAACATGAAATTAGGGAAGAAAATACAATGATGACAGAGAAAACTAAGGTGCACCCAAGCCCTTTGCAGCCTGAAAAGTTACACTCTCAACATGTTGTACACCTAAATCTCAGTTCTCCGAAGAGCAGCTGCATTCGGGCAACTCATAAGGTCAAAATGGTGAGTGGGGAGAGAGAGTGTATCAATTAATTTTCTCATTTCTGTGAAAATATATAACAAAAAATTTAAAGAAGAAATAGCTTATTTCAGATCACAGTTCAAGGGTGCAGTTCATCTTGATGGGGAAAGTATGGGGGCACGGATTCGAGCCAACTGGTGACACTGCATCCACAGCCAAGAAGCAGAGACACATGAGTGGGTATGCTTGTGTAGCATGCCCCCCGTCCCCTCTGTAGTAGTTTGAATAGGTATGGCCCCTGATAGAGTCATGCGTTTGAGTGCCTGGTCCATGGGGAGTGGCACTATTAGGAAGTGTGGCCTTCTTGGAGTAGGTGTGGTCTTGTTGGAGGAAGTGTGTCACTGTGGGGCAGGCTTTGAAGTCTCATATATGCTCAAGTCATGTCCAGTGTGGTTGACAGTCTCCTGCTGCCTTCAGATCCAGATGTAGAACTCTCAGCTCCTTCTCCAGTACTATGTCTGCCTGCACACTGCCATGCTTCCTGACATGGTGATGATGGACTAAACCTCTAAAACAGTAAGCAAACCCCAATCAAATGTTTTCCTTTGTTAAGAGTTGCCATCAAAAAGTTGTCTCTTCATAGCAATAAAACCTAAGACACTTTCTCTCTCCCCCCCCCCTCTCTCTTTCAGAGCTGAGGACTGAACCCAGAACCTTGCACTACCTAGGTAAACACTTTGCAACTGAGACACATTCACAACCCTGATACTTTAATCTCTTAAGTGTCAGTGTGGGCATGGGGCACCGATGCTTTCTGCAGTCTGACTGCACTTAAGAAAGATTTTTTTTATGTATATGCATGTGTATCTGTGTGAATGTATGGTAAATGTATCTGAGTGCCCGAAGGGACCAGCAGAGGGTGTCAGATCTCTTGGAAAGAAAGTAACAAGTATTTATAAACCATCTAACATGGGTTCTAGAAATAGAACTCAGTTTTTGTTTTTGTTTTTGTTTTTTTGCAAGAACAGTCCAAGTTCTTACCTGCTGAGCCTTCTCTCCAGCTCAATTTTCTAGTTTTAATGGGATGGTGACCCCTTTTTATTAACCCAGTCTAGAAAATCCTTCATGGGTATGCTCAGACTTTTGTGTCCCTGGCAATTCTAGATTCTGTGAAGTTGGGAATCAATGTTAACTACTACATAAGGAATGGGCACTACACTGTACATCCTGTACACTTCTCTCCACTCTTCAAGTTCCTAGGGAAAATCTGTGTCAGAACTGTGTGTTGGGGAAAAAAGATTTTATTTCCCCAGAAGTGTAGGTTTGAAGAGACAAGTATGATGGGGTCCTAGTTTCATGTGTATGGACTAAACTTAAGAACAAATCTTATATATTCTAGACCCCAAGCTCAGACAGTGTCTGAGGTGGATTACATAGCCCATGCTTTCAAACTCTTCATTACTTGCTGTGATACTTGTCTCTTTATGGATAAAGAGACATTCTCTTATAATGGTTGCATTATTTCCAAAAGTATTCCTATATGTAGTTTTGAGTTGATTCTCCAAATACACAGCAATGCACCATTAGATCACATCAATGAGTAAATAGAAAGCAATAGTAAACACTTCATAAATAAAGTTTTTAAGTGAATCTTTCATGACACAATTAATTAGGCTCTTTGTTCTGGACAATCACTAACCACATTGATTCAGTAGTCATCACCTTGGCTGGTAAGAGTTAGTTAAACTATGTTCTGTGTTCTCAAGGAACTTAGAAAAGACAATTTCAGCCATTGCTTCTCTGTTGCCACCTAAGAGACTCTTTTTAATTTATTCATTGTCAAATTTCATATGTGTATACAATGTATCTTAAACATCCTCACTTCCCTCTGGTGTCCCCCTCCCACCTTCATGTTCTTTTCTGTTTTCAAAATTTTTATAATCCCTAAAGTCCAATTAGTGATGCTTGAGTGCACATGACTGTGGGTTCATCTACTGGAGCATGGGTAACCTACCAGCAGGACGTACCTAAGTGAAAATGACTCCCTAAGCTAGGGGTGGTGCCATTGCATTTGTAAACTCACAGTAGCTATGGTTATATGCACAAGACCCAAACAAGATCAAGCCAGTCCATTGTCTACTGTGGATGTGGGAAGAGCTTATGATAATAGATAACATCACTCATTCTCCAATTTAAAATTTTTATTCATTCCTACCAGACTGCATAGACAATGGCTCTCAACTTGTGAGTTGTGACCCCCTTGGGGATCTATATCAAATAACCTGCATATTTACATTACAATTCATTTTTTTTAAAAAACAAAGCCAAAACAATTTTATCTGACAAAAGAAAAAAACCCAGTTATTTACAGTAGGTTTTTTTTTTTGCTCAAATATTGTTCAATGGGACACCTGTGCTTCTCCAGATTTATCTTATAAGCAACCGAAGAAGAGACTGCTCTACCCTTCAGAGACCCTGTTTTATTCCAGGATGGGGGAATACCAGGATATGTCAGCAGCATGGCTTCCTCCCTCCTCCCCTGCTTAGTGCACTGTGGGAGAAAAATCCCTCGTCCTAGTATCACCCCTACTGTAGCATCCTGTAGTAATCATGGGAGCTCTCAGACAGGTGGGGTAGAAGTGGGTAAATCACAAATTCAATGAACCCACTATGCTCCTCCTTTCATAACAGTGTCTCACAGCAATAGATGAGGTAATTGGGTCTCCTGGAGTACAGGAAGTCAGAGGGAGACAGAGCCTAGGAAAGCAGTCCCCTACAAACAGCAAATTTCTCATTCCACTTGCACAGCAGGGGATGGAAGCCTGGTAAGCATTAAGAGCTCCTTAGAAAGGCCAGAGTGGTCTTCTGCCTTCCTCTGAGACAGGCACTCCAAGGCAGTCAACACCCAAGAGCCCCATCTGTGTGTACAACCTGGTAAAGTTCAGGAAATTACAGTCAGGGTTCCTCACATCTTCTGGTTATTCGGAACACAAATATTTTGGTTAATAAAAAGCTAGGATGAGTGTTTTACATTAAAATTCATAATGGCAGCAAAATTAAAGTTATGAAGTAGCAATGAAATAGTTTGGTGGTTGAGGGTCACTATAGCATAAGGAACCGTATTGAAGGG
Source organism: Rattus norvegicus (assembly GCF_021556685.1). Classification (NCBI taxonomy): domain Eukaryota; kingdom Metazoa; phylum Chordata; class Mammalia; order Rodentia; family Muridae; genus Rattus; species Rattus norvegicus. The sequence goes on along the minus strand of NC_141541.1, from coordinate 48,315,783 downwards.
TTACAGCATTAGTAAGGTTTGAGAACCACTGGATCGCACCTTCCAACACTTTGGAAGCTAGCCATCAGGAAGGAAGCTTCCAGTTTAGTTTCATTTTTCTATTTCTTGCAACCAAAGTGTGGTATGTCTTCAGCAGTAAGGCCTTACTCTTCAGTTATTCTGGGCAGTCAAGAGCAATGAAAATAGCTTTTATTGTTTTGCAGTTCTCTGGACATCTCTGACCAACAACTCTTAGGGAGGTAGCACATTCCAGTAACTGAGATTTTCATTTAATCATCCATGTTTCCAGTCATAAAAACAGCTCAGTTCAAACTACTACTGCAATGCTGTTGTTTTTGTTTGTTTGATTAGCTTAAAAAGTAGTAGGTTTCTGTCAGGTTTGGTTTCAGACATCCTTGTTATAGTTAACCTATTTCCTTACAGACAGGAACCTAGCATAACTAGCCTCTGAGAGGCTGCACCCAGCAGCTGACTGAAGCATGCAGAAACTCACAGCTGAATATTGGATGGAGCTCCAGAAGTCTTATGGAGGAGTTGAGGGAAGGATTGAATCCCAGAGGGGATAGGAAAACCCCACAGGAAGACCAATAGCATCAACTAATGTTGGCCCTTTAGGTTTCTTAGAGACTGAACCACCAACCAAAGAGCATACACCGGCTGGACCTAGCCCCTACCTCCCTTCCTTCCACACATGTGTAGCAGATATGCAGCTCAGTCTTTATTCAGGTCCTCCAACAACTGGAGCATGGACTGACTCTAAATCTGTTGCCTGTCTGTGGATCCTATTTCCCTGTGTTCTAGCCTCAGTGGGAGAGGGTTCGCCTAGTCCTGTAGACACTTGATGTGCCAGGGTCCATCCTTTCAGAGGAGAAGGGGAGAAGGGATAGGAGGATTTTGTAAGGGGAGTTACTGAGAGGCAGCAATGACAAGAATGTAAAGTAAATAAATAGATAAGTTCATGGGGAAATATAAATTAATGTGGGAAAAATAGTGGTTTCCATAAGGCTTTGTTTCATACATCCTTAGTAATGATTAACCTATCTGTACTCCTTCAACCTCTTAGTCTTCTCTTCCTGCTCCTCTCCCTCCTTATTCTTTTAAATAGGATCTCTCACTTGCCTGTGACTTGCTAAGTAGGATGGGCTGCCTGCTTAGCAGGCCAAAACTTTGCCTGTCTCTATCTCTCCGAGACATCATGCTCACACTTTGAGTTGAGTATCACAGTCAGGCCATCCTGCTTTACAAGACTAGCTCGTTAAGGACAGAATGATCCCCCAGGCCCTAGGTATGTTTTTCTGTCCATGAGTGTGTTGATCTTGCACAGGGCAATCTGGAAGTTCCGGCGGATTACTCAGAGCATAGGGATTTATTAATGAGGAGCCCAGCTTCCTAGCCTCCTGGGTGTCTGTTCTATTTATACTACGTCCCAGAGTTTCCATGGAGATCGAGATGCAAGTTCCCCAGAGGTGACTTGCTCAACACACCCTTTGTTGGCTTTATTGACTCCACTCTCTATGAACAAGTTATGGGTGCTCGAACTCATTACAGGACTTGCTTTGGGGGGAACCCAAAGCTCACCACAGTGTCTGGATACTGCAGACCTGCCCAAGTTCAGTTTACACGAAGCCTTTCCTGCTCATTAGGCTCTAGTTCTGTTCTCTGTGAAGCTATTTTTTCTTCTGTGTGGGATTAGCTCTTTCTGATCTTTCATGCTCATGCTTAAATGTTACTCCAAAGAGATTATCTTTCCCTGCCGCACTGAGACTCGTTCTTCCACATCGCATCCTGGCTTTGCATTCTTGGCATGGACTATCCTTTGTGACTGTGCAACTGTGACTGTGCAACTGTCTCTGTGTATAATGACATGCAGTCTACTGCCTCCATGACTGCAAGCTCTACAAGCTAAGGAACAACTGCTGGTTTTTCATATGATGCTTAGAGTAATACACACATATAGTTTGTGGTCACTAAATGTATGGGGAATTGAATGAAGAAGCCTAAAATATGTAACAGTTTGAGGACAGTATGCTGATCTCTGAGTAGATTTTGGTAGCATGAGAGTGGGAAAAATAAAGAAGTTGTAAAAAGGATTTGTGTGGAGCTGTCCTCAGCCATGAGGAACACACAGGATTTACTGAGGAAACAAGGCATCCATGGAGCTCTTGCTATTTACCTGGCTTTGCTCCAGGCATTCTGGGGATGCGTACTGCACAATGCAATGTCTGCAATCTTGCAAGCTTGCAAAAATGGTTCTACTTTTTAAAAATTGGGAGCACTACAAAGCCTAGACAGATTGAACACTGTTCCTGTAGCCACAAAGTCACTGACGAGGGCATTCTTCAAATCCAAGACTTGCTTTTACTAAAATAAATTCTCTCTTCAGCAGTAGCTCAAAATACGTGTGCTGCTCACAGGCATGGTCAGGTGATGACGTCTGGACAAAGTGTAGCAAACTGTCATGACTTCTGGGACAGTCAGCTGCAGATCTGGAAGCTACAGTGGGCTACATATTTTTCTGAGCTGAAAGATCCCTGGAGACATCACACTATCATAAAACCCAGAGACTACGTTTCTGCCTCCCGGGGCATAGTAATGACATTTGCCTTGCTTAAGACTCAAATATGAAAACCTATCTGAAGGTGCTTTATAAACATCAAACATCTTTGTGGACACAAATCATTACCATTGCTTTACTTCTGAGGATAGCTGCCCATCACATCCCCCTGAATGCGTATGTATGAAGAAACAGCATGCATCATATGAAGACAGAGCACGGTAGAAGCTCCACGCCTTGAGTAACATAGAATAAGGCATGGAGGGTGGGCAGTGACCATCGCATCTCGTTGAAGATCTACTAAAATCACCCCAAAAAAGCAAAGCTAAGACAACACTTGTAAAAATTATATCCAGAAAACATTTTAATATATTAAATGATTTTACAGTAAAACAACCATGGAATTTCATAGCTGACAAAGATTGATGAAATTTTGGGATCAGCTAGTCATTACTTTTATTACTCTTTATTACTACTCTTTATTATTACTCTTCATTACTCTTTATTTCTCGATGAATAAGTATCTAAAATAAAGTGCAGGGAAACAGAATGACCAGGAATCTGTGAAAGCAAAATGGAAAGAAAGGGATGGCTCAGGTCCTAGTTTTACACATCTCTCAATATCAGCACCCCAGGCCACAGCTGATCACGTGACACGTCATGTTTTATTTAGTTCCTTGTCTCTGAGCAGGTCTTATGGTTCTCTGTGTAGCTCCAGGCTCTTAGGGGGATGTAACATGTCTTGCTTCCTCCTACGCACAGCTGGAAGATATGTTACATAGTGCTCAGTCTGGGAACTCTACATTTCCAGCGTTCCCTATCATAGGTTTGTCCAAAAGAACCTCCCCCAAGTGCAGGAGGTCACATGAAGGAACAACGCTTGCCCTAAGGAAAGCATCAGGGAAATATCAGCTAGATGGAAGGGAAGGCTCCCCCTGGGGTCTCGGCTGGTTCTTTCTCACCTCCGACTGACCTGCGTCCAGTTTATTTTTAGACTACTGGCTCTGTGGAACAGCAGCAGCCCACTGCAGAAGCTGCTGTACCGCTTCGTCTAATTCATTCAGGAGTCTCTTCTGTAGCTGCACTTACATCTGACACAGTGTTTTCCCAGAATCGCCTGCAAGCTTTGACCTCCTATGCTAGCATGTTGACCTCCTGGGCCAGCTCCCTTCTTTAGTGGCATTTTTTTTTTTTTTTTTTTTTTACTCTTGATTCCTGAACTCTTCCTTCTGACCTCACATGTTTTATACTTTAAAGTATTGTCTGCCAAGTTAGCTCAATTCATGGATTTGAGATACCATAATAAATGGACACACCCTTTATCACTGGTATGTTGGATCTATGTGTTAGACCTTCAGTGTAATTCAGGAACTCTGGGCCTTTTGGGTCACCTCATTTACTCCAGAGCCCAGCTCCCTGTGACATTATTTGAGTGACTTCCCTGCCTCCCTCCTTTTCTCTTCCCTCTCCCCTTCCCTCCTCTTCTTTCCTTCATTCTCTTTCACCTTTCTCCATTGGGTTTCCCCTCTCACGATCATGAGAATTGAATTCAAGGCTTCACATATGCTGAGCATGCACTCTTGCCCAGCTACACTCTCGTCCCTGTTTTAATCGATGAATGTATTTCTGAAGGATATGTTTAGTGTATTAATTTTTGAGAATTCCATAGGGAGTACTGTGTTTACATTGTTTTCACTTTACCCTCTCCCTTCCAACTCCTCTCATGTCCCTTGTTAAACTCATGACTTGTTAGTGTGTGTGCGTATGTGTGTGTATGTGTGTATATATGTGCGTGTATGTGTGTGTATGTGTGTATATGTGTGTATGTGTGTGTATGTTTGTGTATGTTTGTGTATGTGTGTGTATGTGTGTGTATGTTTGTGTATGTGTGTGTATGTGTGTGTATGTGTTTGTATATGTGTGTGTATGTGTGTATGTGTGTGTGTGGGCATGTGTATGTGTTTGTATGTGTGTGTGTATGTGTATATGTGTGTATGTGTGTGTATGTGTGTGTATGTTTGTGTATGTGTGTGTATGTGTGTGTATGTGTGTATGTGTGTGTATGTGTTTGTATGTGTGTGTGTATGTGTGTATGTGTGTGTGTGGGCATGCGTATGTGTTTGTATGTGTGTGGGCATGTGTATGTGTTTGTATGTGTGTGTGTATGTGTATATGTGTGTGTATGTGTGTGTATATGTGTGTATGTGTGTATATGTGTGTGTATGTGTGTGTGTGTGTTAGGGATGGTCATTTGGATAACCTATCAGGAGGCTTGTTCCTGGAAGAGACTGCTTTTCCCTTTCTTAGCATCCATTAATTACCTGTAGCTCTTCATCAAAGTTATGATGGGTGAGGGCCAGGCTGATCTGGGACTTCCTTTCTGATATATGGAGAGAGAACTTAGTTCCTTGTCTAAACGAGACACAAATTTGGAAAAGCCAATAATGGCCTGGGTCTTGGGGAAGCTTGAGTTTTCCAGATCCCGAGAACTCAACCTCATTTCCCAGCTTGAAGGGCTGTGGTTATCAGTCCCAAGGTCACTGATCACTTGGTCTGGGATATACTTGCAATATCCCGTGGTGTCTTAGTGCAACATTGCTTTGTTAGGTCTCTGGGACTTCAAGATTGTGTGAAAGTTTTTTTGCTGACTCTGTTTCATTCTTTTCCGTGAAAACTATATATAAGTTTTTCCTGAATCAGTTCACAATCAAGAAAATGCCCCCTAGGCCAATCTGGCGGGTACATATTCTCTACTGAGGTGCTCTTTTCTCAAATGACTCTAGTTTGTGTCAAGTTGACATAAAAACAACTAGCACATACTCTATGCAGAATACCGGTATCTGTGATGGTGATCTACAAACAAAACAAAACAAAAGCCAAACAACAACGACGACAACAACAACGAATACTAGTATTGTCTTGCTGTGTTCTTTCTGAACGTCCAGGGTCTTCCTGAGACTTGCAACTATGAAGTAAGCTTTTGTAGGCAAGTTATTCAAAGTTTATAGGAAGGGCCTTATCCGGGTACTGAGGAGACAGACGCGGACTGAAGAGAGAAAGAGCAAAGGAGGGAGAACGGGAGGGAAGATGGAGGAAAACGAGAACATGGGAGGGAGGGAAGAAGCTAAGAGGGTGCTGATCTAACATAGAGACCCTAAGTCCTCCCTTTAGCTACACTTGACGGTAAAAGCGTTAGATGTGGTTAGAGATGACAAAAACATTTCACACAAAAACAGAGTTCCCAGGGGTAAAGGCGTCTTATATAATAAGATGACAGAAAATGATCCTGAGCGATAAGTGGAAAGGCTGTGACCACAAATCAAATGCAGCATTTTCCACGGTACTAGGAGTTTGGAACTAGGTGACATTACAGCTCTGCATAAAAACCTGCAGCTGAATTTCCAGCTTTTCCTTCGAGTTGATATGGTTTGTATATTTGGGCTAGTGACTAGCACTTCCTGGGCTTATGTCTTCTTCTGACAGCGTGTCACTGTTTTACATGATCCTTTGATCCATCCAGTTCAAACATTCATTAAGAAATCAGTCATCAAGCTCCAATGGAGCACTTGCTGTATGCCAGTCTCTCTTCTTGGCTCTAAGGACAAAGCAGTGTGTATGACGGTCTGCCCCCCCCCCCCCACCGGGTGTGCTGGTGCACACCTCTGCTCTGAAGGCAGAGATAGGAGGACTGCAACTTTGAGGACAGCCTGGGCTACATGGCAAGAACTGACTTCACTCCTGCCCTTGAAAAACATGAGTAAATAAAAAATCATCTTCACCATTAGAGATACACCCTAATGAGGCGTAGTGTATATGCTTTAAATTCTTCACAGTCTTAATGATGTAAACACTGCAAGGATTGTACAAGTTATAAGAGACCCGTGTTCTAGTCTCAGTTGTAAATCTGAGTTATTGCTTCTCTTTTGTATTCAAAGACGCATACAGTCCAGGAATGTTTAAAAGACAATGTATTCCAAATCAGACACCAAATCTGGAGAGAAGGAATTATCTCAAAAGCGAGCTGCCCCCCTCCAAAAGCTTTAATCTGTAGGATTTGTTATTTATTTATTTATTTATTTATTTATTTATTTATTTATTTATTTATTTATGTGCGTGTGCGTGCGTGCGTGCGTGCGTGTGTGTGTGTGTATGTGTATGCGTTTGTCTGCATGTCTGACTCTCTGTGTGTCTGTATATAGTGTGTATGTAGTGAGAACGTTCCCATCAGGACTCATTTTAAGCCTGCAGTGTGCCATCTCTGAACATGGACTTGGGAAGAAACGCACGTGTTGGTCTCACGAAGCCAGCTCAGCTCAGACACATCACCCGCCATTGCTGCCCTACTGGCGCCCCTAGCTGTACCTGGGCTTCCAGGCTAGGCCCAAGGAAGCATCATTGAAGATCAGGATTTGGGAGTCAAAAGAGATTTAACATTGTGTATTTGGACCTGAATCTATTTGGGGAAATACTTCATATTTGTGGGGTACAGAAAATCTTGAAGGAGGGGTAGTGCTTTGCTTGGTCTGCGTAGCTCACCCCCATTCTCAGAGTGGCTGGTTTGTTTCAGTCCCTGCTTATAGTCACAACGTTATAAGGGGGAGGTGCTCTTGCTTCTGGAAGAGTTTCCATGGCAACCTCACCCAGCAGGCAAAGAACAGCAGCTTTCTTAGCTTCAGCTCAAAGGTTGAGAGATAAAAATATACTTTCATTAATCCGGGATCCATGTATGGTTAAGATAGGAATTACCTGAAAACGTCAGACCCGCTGGAGTGAATTTTGCTTGCTTTTCTTAAGACACACAACAGCCCACCAATCAAAGAGCTCTGCCTTCAGCCCAGCTCCTTGGGAGGCAATGCTGCTTCCCTGAGGCTGGATTTTGCTGTTAGCCTTTCTCTCGCCCCTGCGCTTTCTTATTGCAAAAGATCCCGTGGCTTGGGTACCAGCATGGCTGGATAGGAAAGGAAAGCGTGGAGTACAACTGGTAGTCCAGAGTTGATTATTATACCCTCACAACACAAAATCAACCATTTAGCCACAAGCTTCGCGACACCTCCGCGTTTCTATTTTCTGTAGCTTTAAACCTCTACCTTCCCTGATGAACGTACAAAGTGAACAGTGAGGATTACATGAGGGCATAAATATGGAACATTTTTGGGGACGTGGGGAAGCTTCTGTGCTAATGTGATGAAGACTATGATTAATGTGCCTTGAGCCTGCTAAGGGAGGATGTGTGGGAACAGGCAGTGCCGCTCTTCTGGGTGGGAGGGAAAGCAGTTCTCCCTCAGAAAGGGATATTCGCTCTCAAACTCTGAAACGGGCCTCGCTCATAAGGCAGAGCTTCCACCCGCACCACCACCGGAAATGCAGACTCTTTCTTCCTGAATCCAGATTAATTTTCACTCCACCCACCCACCCAGATGTGTTTCCTACTTCCCACTTGGCAGCCTCACTTCTAGCCCAGCCTGCCTGCCTACTGCTGCTTTATGCGGGGCTTGTGCTCCTGCATGGACACCACTCGTTCCTCTTCAGCCTTGAGGCTCACTGTCTTTCTCAGGCATTGTTACTTGTCCTGCAGGCTCCAGGGCTGCGGTCTACTTCTCTCTGTTGCTCCATCTCCTGTCTCCTTGCAGTGTGTATTTCTTGCTTCCACCCAGCCAATCTCAGCACACTACAATGGCCCTTGCCAGCGACTAACCCTCAGTTAGAGGTCTTTAACATCTTGGGAGTTTAAAATTTTTATCTCATGCTGGAGAGATGGTTCAGCAGGCCAAAGCTTGCCAGGAAATCTTGACCATCTGAGTTTAAGGCAGGGAGCCCGTGACTGAAGGAGAAAAATCAACTCTTGAAAGTTGTCCTCAGACTTCCACACACCCTGTGCACACGATCAGACCCACAAGTACCATTCACACACACAACAACGACAAAACGACGACGACGACGACGACGACAACAACAACAACAGCAAATTTAAAAATCTCTTTTATTTTGGCCTTTAGTTTCCCTAACCTTTTAAAAACAATTGTGAGTTCTCTGTACTTTACACAAACATCAAGTGTGTGTGGTCTTTACTGTAGACCCAGAAGACTGCCCTTGGTGCCCTTGTGAGCCAGCGGACCTCATTCACTTGTCTTCGTTTCTTCTTTCAGTGTTGAGAAATGAGCCCGTGTGTGTGTGTGTGTGTGTGTGTGTGTATACTTGCCTATGCATGCATGCATGTGTGCACTTGCCCATGTATGCACACATGTGCACAGGCTGAAGGCTAGGATTGGGGTGGTGTCTTTCTCAATCCAACTTCCCAACTTACTTCTTCTTTTTTTTCTTTTTTTTTCTTTTCTTTTTTTCGGAGCTGGGGACCGAACCCAGGGCCTTGCGCTTGCTAGGCAAGCATTCTACCACTGAGCTAAATCCCCAACCCCCGCCCCCCCAACTTACTTCTTGAGGCCGATTCTCTTACTGACCCTGGAGCTCACTGGTTTGGCTAAATTGGCTGGTGGGGCAAGCCATCTCTGCTTTCCCAGCACTGTAATCACAAGCATATGCCTTTTCTTTTGGAGTTTCCTATGGAGACGATGTCCTTACTAAACTTAAACAATTTGTCTATTCCTTTCTTAAAGTTTTCTTTCTTGCTTGCCCTGAATTGGGACTTCCTTTACCGTGTGAAATAAGAGTTCTGAGAGTGGACATCCTTGCCAAGTTCTGAAACCAAGTAGGGGAGCCTTCAGCATCAGTTAACTCTGATGTTAGCTATAGAAATGTTAGCATGCAGTTTTGATTTTGATTGTTTGCCTAGTTTTATATTAAGGTGCATACAAACCATAAAGTGCTCTGGGAAGTGCTTTCTCCTTTTCCAGATGTAGCTGGCCTGCTGCTCTTTCTCGTCTGTCCTATTTGTCCTCAGGCATTGTCACCACATCTCCCATTTTATAGGGAATGTGGGAAAACTCACCTTTAATTCATTACATATAAAAGTCTCCAAAATGGTTCTTCCAAGTTACTGCCCATGTTCAAGATCAAACCGCCTCATCAGTGGAAACCCAGTGCGTCTCAACTCCCACGGGATAGAAAAACCACTTCAGTAACTCTGCAACATTCTGGTGCCTGATCCCTGCTGCTGCTTTGATAGTCAGAAGCTCTGAGTGGACATCCACAGAAAGTGACAGGTGCTTCTGATGTGTGGCCAGGATCTCGGATCAATAGTGTGGTGGTGTCTTAGTCCATTTGCGCTGTAAGAGTAGGGCAATTTATGAAGAGTGGTATCCATTTCTCACAGCTCTGGAAGCTGGGAAGGACAAGGTCAGGGTGTTTTCTTGTTTGGTCTGATCTCTGTTTCCAAGACTACCCCTTCCAGAGGAGGGTGGTACTGTGTCTCTTGGGGAGATGGGTGAAGGCCAAGCAAACTGGATGTTACACAGAGACTCTTTTATTAGGGTATGAAGGGGAATCAACCCGATTACCTCTTAAAGGCCCCACTTCTTAATATCAAGACATTGGTAACACCTAAAGTTTGGAAATTCAAACCATTCAAATCGGAGCAGGCTGTGTCTGTGTGCTGGGGCAGCGGCGTATGAGCTCGAGAATAATTAACTTCAAAAATTGGTGATTTTTACAATACACCCCATACACCCAAATGTACTTTCCCATTGGTTGTGTATGCGAAATATCTATGACTAGATTCAGGTAGTGAAGTTCTGGAGACTGTTGCAATTTGCCTCAAGTTTTATTTGTTTCCTAATCTATTTGTTTGTCTGTGTTTTATTTTTTAATCAGAATCACTACAGGCCTTGAAATCACCAGGGGAGCAGACATTCAGAATCCTAATTTCTGTTACCCAGGGCACCACCTCAGTTCTGGTTTGTCTCCCCTTGTTAGTCTGTGCTAAAAGGAGATCTCAGGGAGTGGGCATGAGGAATAGAAGGCAAGTTGTGGGGTTAGAGGGAAAGTCTTAATTTGAAGAGTCTACCTTTACCAATCTTTGAATATGTTTTCAAATTAAGTAGTACATATAAAGACTATATGAAAATATATTTTGAAGATGTTAAATAAAATCCGACAAAATAAGTTGTATATTTACAAGGTGTAAAATTGACATCTAAGCTATTATGCCTGACACAGCTCTTTTCTTTTTGTAAAAGCAGTCTAAGAAAAAAAGTAGTAAGACTCAGTTTAACACTACCCTATGACCTTCTGTTGGGATAGCCACTGCCGTGATTACATCGAGGGGTAGGGGAATGGGCATGGGGGGGGGAGGGGCATCCTTGAGTGCAGAGGACGTCTCTACTATTATAAGGGCTTATATAACCCAGGAGCTATTGGTTCTGGACCCTTGCCTCTCAGATTTGAAGAGTGAATTTCACAGGCATAGGAAGGAGATCTAAATGGGCTGTTTGACTTAGAGAGCAAGCTTCAGAAGGATTCAGACTTACTAGAAGGTCAGCATCCAGAGCTCTCATTTGATGTGATAGAAGAGATGGGAGAGACGGGCATCACCATGGGCTCCCGTTTGGAAGGGCCTCAAGGCAGGGCCGCCATTGAGTTGCTAGTCTACGGACTTTTCATAGGACTATGGCAGAAACTGGACAGAGATGAACTGATTTTATCAGTCAGCTAATTTGAGGGGATTTCTTTGTGCATAATATTACCCTGAACTGACCAGGGAGACGGTCATGTAGGTTCAAGGCCCGTTTGCCCAGTGGTTTTATTTGTTTGTTTGTTTTTGTCATACTCCTCTCAGCAGTGACATTTGAAATCTTTGCCTTTGACAGCAGCTCTGTTGTGGATCACATCACAACACAGGTACCAGACTGTGTTTTACCAGTCACTGCTCTGTCAAAAACACAGAGAAGCTACCCAGAAATATGTGGTCCCTAACCCAAGGGACCCATCTGTTTCTATCACAGTCTATTCACATGGGAATGGAGTATCCATATCCTGCCTGAAGTGGGCGCCCTACACGTGTAAATTGAAACTGGGACTCCCAATGTGATGCTGTTACTGGGGATTTGGGAGGTGACTAAGGTGACAGGCTCACAACAGGAACAGTGGCTTTGTAGAAAGAGATATATAGGAGTTTGCACTTTCTGAATAAACACACACACACACACACACACACACACACACACCCCATGTGAGCATGCCAACAAGGTGGCCATCTGAAACCCTAAAAAGAAAGCTGTTACCAGAAAACAGCCATATTGTCACCTTAATCTTGGGTTCCTACCTTTGAAAACAGTGAGAAAATACATCTCTGGTTTTTACAAGTGCTTTAATTTGTGATTATCTTATGGCTGGCTAAGGCCAGTGACTTCAGCATGATGGTTTCTCTTGAATGGTGTCCAGTTCCTCCTTCTACCAGGGGTGAAAATGGCGCCTGCTATATAGAGCCACAAACCTGCCAGTCTCTAAAGTCCGAGCAGCAGAAGACCAGGATAAGAGGCAGCTGTCAATAATAAACGATTTCAGATGAATAAACGTGGGGCTAAGTGAAACAGTAGGCAGAGACAAGTCTTAGGACTGGGGTTTGGGAAGAAAGGTTTTTGAGAACGCTTGTAGCTTAATGTGAGAGACTACCATGATGTCCTCTCTAGGAGAAATCTGGAAATTTCACCCAGTCATTTTCTGAACTCTCTTCCCCACCCTCCTGGAACAGATTCCAGAATTGTCTTTAAGATTTGAGGAGGGTTGTAGAGATGGCTCAGCGGTTAAGAGCAGTGACTGCTCTTCCAGAGGTCCTGAGTTCAAATCCCAGCAACCACCTGGTGGTTCACAACCATCTGTAATGGGATCTGATGCCCTCTTCTGGTGTGTCTGAAGACAGCTACAGTGTACTTATATATGATAAATAAATAAATCTTAAAAAATATTTGAGATAGCTTTATCATACCATTAAAGTCTTTACATTTAGCCTTTGCCTACATTCTCAGAGGAAAACAATCTCTTTGCTTTGTGTGCCTGGAGGGAGAGATGGCATTGTGAAGCTGGCTGGTCTTGGATCATCCCTGGAAACTTTCCCTATTTAGATGAGCAAAGGGAGGAAGGAAATATCGTGTTTCGCTGGCTTATATTGATTTCCTGGTCATGCCTCATGTGCCTATGCATAGGCTTAATGGCTGCAAATATATGAGAGTTAGCAAGTAGAAGAGAGGCTGGAAAAAAATCACCTGAAGATGCATTATCTGTCTGAGTACAAGACCAAAAAAAATGTGGCTTTTAGGGATGCAATTTACTGTGACCCAGACGGCATAGGCACTGAAGAGAACTTTAATTCTGGTCACTTGAGTCCTCATTTGTGGGCAAATGGCTTTGGGTGATATGTAGGGAGAGGCAGATGCTGCTCCTGCTACCTCATGGGGTACACTGGAAGATTGCAGTGGATAAGGTCAATTTGTCTCTATGCGAGGCTCCCTTCGACACTGGGATATTGGACTTGAAGCAGGTGATTAGTAGAAACGGGACTAGATCCTGATTATTACTCTTTGCTTCCTCCTCAATGCCAGGCCAAATGTCTGCCTCTTATTGTGTAATAAATGGTGCAACTCTGTCATTGCCCCAAATACACTGTCTGGTACCCCCTTTTCTATATTCTGTCTGCCAATCAGGCTGTGATCTTTTTGCATCCAGGTACCAAGTCTTGTACTTTCTGCATCTCCCACGTTCTCCCCATAAACATCATCTGCACTTGCAGGACTAGGCATGGGCTGCAGAAGAGCAAGAATGTGGGTCGGGAATCCCCCTGGGACCGTGGAAGAGACAGAGCGGTCACATGAACTGAAGTAGAAAGTGGTGTGTGGTTAACAAGACAGCACATCCTGTGGATGGCTATGGTACTAACTCACTTCTCAGTGAGGAACTCTGACAAGAACAATATGTAGCTCTTCCTTAGACAGGCATCACTCAGGGATGAAGACACTCCAGTTAGTCATAATCAGGAGTGGAGTGGACCAAAAGCAGAATTGGACACACCCACACTCACAACAGGGGCCCCAAGGACCAAAGGATGGATTCTGAAGGCCTAGGAGGAGGGATGTTAAATATGGGAGCTCTGGAATAAAATTGCTAGGTTTCTATCTCATTATTTCTGTGAATATTTGCTGGGTAAAGATGATGATGATGATAATGATGATGATAACACACATTGTATATATGTGGATATTATAGGAAATAATCTACATGGCTAGCACATAGAAGCATTAAATGAATGCTATTATTCTTGCTTTTCACAAAATTACTGTTACTAAGACTGAACTCTTTATTTATTTATTTTTTATGTATGTGAGTTCACCATCATGGTCTTCAGATGCACCAGAGGAGGTCATCGAATCCCATTACAGATGGTTGTGAGCCATCATGTGGTTGCTGGGACTGAACTCGGGACCTCTAGGAGATCAGTCAGTGCTCTTAACCGCTGAGCTATCTCTCGTGTCCTGATATTTGTACTTTTGATGGATAAAAATTGATAATTTCTTTTGGTAACACTAACCATGCCATCCCCGGAGCATAAGAGTGGGAACAGCATTACCATTGCCCAATGGTAGTGAGATTAATCCTTTTTGCAATAGCACTTTGATTAAATCCACTGGGCTGAGGAGAATAGTGAGGCTCAGAGACTTAACTGGGTATGCTCTCTGCTAGTGTAGTGTCTTCTTAAAGCAGTATGTTATATGGCTGGCCTGGAGCTATTGAAGAAGTGTGAAGCCTTAAAAGCAACCATGCTGTCAGAATCATCCAGAATCAGCTGTACAGCAAGAGCCAAGACGGATTGGTCATACAGCGCTGCCAAACCTGCTGGAAAGTGAGTATAGTAGCTACCAGTTATCACTCTCTCCTCCATGCCCTGCCCATTTCATATAAAGGCTAACTAAGGATATGGTAGTGAGAATATTGGTTTCTTTAAAACCCCAGTCATGTTATGTGAATATGTTTTTGTTTTAATTCCCAGTGTGGGATTAGAGGCTGCTTCACAGCGGGTGATTGTGATTTGCCTCATGCACTAGCAAGGGTGTGATATTTGCCAGCTGCAGATAGTTTAATTTTGGACTCTGGAGAAGGTATAAATGCCAGAGTCCCAAGAGAGGCAGGGGCACTCCATAAAGGCTGCTGCTCCCCATTGCTGTTTGCTATGGTTTGATAAGAAGTTGGAGATACCCTGACTGCAAGGATTGGACTTGCCCCAAGCAACCCAATGCCCCAGGTCAGCAGGAGGTAAGCTATTTTATTGGCTGAACAAGATCTATGCCCCATTTCGCCTAACTTTCTTTCTCTCCTACCTAGTGTTGGGGGAGGGGGTTAGAAGGGATAGGGATATAGAGGTAACTAACAAGAACCTAAGAAAATAGAAAAAAATGCCAACAGGATATTTATGCTGGTCTTGTCCTGTAGTAGGCTAGAACATTTAGTTCTTATATCCCTAAGATATACTCATTATCTCTGTATTTACTTAGCCATACTAGGCATTGAACCTAGGGCTTCCCCCGTACTGGGAAAGCACTGTACTACTGAGCAACGGCATACACTCTACTTTTGTTTTTGTTTTGTCCTTTTTTTTTTTTGAGACAGAGTTTTCTCATTTGGCCTTGACCCCGTGATCACTTTTTGGGTGACAGGACCACAGGCTTAGTTTATTCTGATTCTGAGGATAAGGAAATAGATGCCCAGTAAGGGACTTGTGAAGAATCCTGGTATGTTTAGGCATGGAATGACCCCTGAAAACATTATGTATTGATGTGTTTGATCCTTATGCAATGATCAAAGGTGGGGCTTGGGAAAATGATTGGTGAGGGTTCTGAGCTACTCAATGGATTCATAATTGATGGATTCATAATGTGATGGCATTTTTTTGGGACATGGTAGAAACTAGAAGGTGGAGCCTTATAGGTCACTAAGAACATGCCTTTGAAGATCATATCTCATCCCCTGAGTGTTCTGTCACTCTCTGAGGTTCCCTTCTGGTATGAGGTGAGCAACCTCTTTTGACACATGCTCCCATCACCAATGGTCCGCCTCACCGCAAGTCCATTAGCAGTGGAACCAGCTATGGATTGAAACCTTTGAAACCATGAACCAAAATAACTCTTACTTCCTATAAGTTGGTTTTCTCAGGCATTATGTCATATCAAGGAAAAGTGACCAACACAAATAGATAGGAATATTCATTTGAAATTCAAGTTGATTCTTGTCTCTGAAATTTCAGCTGCTTATTGATATTATGACATTTCTGCAAGGGGGTTTTACTGACCACAGAGCAAATGCTTATTTCTTTGGAGGATGGTGAGGTGACTCGAGTGTAAGATGCTTTTGAGCTTGTACTCTGTGCAGCCTCAGGTGCCCATCAAATGCAGCTTTTCTGCTAAAAACTTAGAGAGAATCCTAATTTGGTAGCACTCGCCTTTCATTGTAATGTCCTATATTTGCATGACAGAGTGTTGCCCTGCCCACAACACTAACTCATTGGCTCTGGCTCTGTTCTTTCAGCCTTTTCTGCTTGCTGGTCACCCTGCCTACATCCCCGGAAGGCTGATCAGAAAGCTGAGATGGGGGTGGCTGCTGCCCCTGCCTCTGCAGCTCTAACATTGGGTTAGAGCAGGCGGAGATGTTCAAGCTGAGAAGAAAGTACAGCTATATTTACTTGGGATTGTGGTTGGGAGAATAGAGAAAGGTCCCCTCGAAGAGCTTTCCTTTTAAATCCTTACCACCCACAACCTGAATCTGCCAATCACTCACTCATTCAGTTATCTGTCCAACAGTGTTTAGCATGTTCCTGTTCTGTCCAGTGTTGAACAAAATGTTATAGGTCCTGTTCTCAGAGAATGAATATTATAGTATGGAAAAGTCATTTGGACATATAATACGTAACTCAGTACTGGGTATTAATGTCTTGAGAGAGTGACAAAGACTTTTTAAAAGTTCTGTGTCAGAAAGAAGTCTCTGAGTAAGTGACAGTCATATAGGCACTTCGAGGAGATCAAAGAGCAACCTGAGGAAACTTCTGGGGAAGTGAGTCCTGGAGATGGAAGATGCCTGGTTGTGAGGCAGGAGCATGAAGCCTGAGAGAGCAGTAGGAATCTAGCATGCCTGGAGAGTGGAGAGCAAGCACAGGAGGACAAGGAAGCCACAGGAACAGATGCCCATCCCATTTTGTCTTAAATGTGAAGGGAAGCCATTGGATGATTGGAAGGGAGACGACCACCTGAGAATGGTGTTTAAATGATCTCCCCGGCCATATCAATTGGAAGGAAGCAGGGGAACTGGTTAGAAGCCTTGTAGGAGTGTAAGAGTTAGTCTGCCTTGGACTAGGTATTAGATAAGGCATTCGAACAGTTGTAGAATGTGGGGATCAGCAAAGATATGACCAATGATGCTTGCTAGAAGACATGACAGGAGAAAAAGAGAAATTAAGAGGGGTTGAGCCTGGGCCCCTATATATGCTACCTATGTGCTTTTACCTCTGAGCTTTACCACCAGCTCAGCCACTGCTCTACCAACAGGGTTTGTTTAGTTCTGGGATATAAAAGCTGACAGGTGGGTTGATGGGCTCACCAATGAACCGAACATAATCCCTAGAAATCATGAACATTGCCATGTGTGCAAAAAAGTGGATTCTACTTTATATGGTAATTTAGGTTATTAAGTATCTTACCAAGATTATCTGAGATCATCCAGGTGAATCCTAAATGCCACCAAGTGCTCCTGAGACAGGAAAAGGGAGATGATTCATTGTAAACAATATATGCAAGTAGAGGTTAAGGGACAGTGATGTCACCACAAGCCAGTCACCAACCTCGAAAAGACTAGGAATGGATTTTCTTCTGGTTCCCCAGAGTACAGCTGTGCCAATTCCTGGATTTCAATGAAACTCGTTTGGAGTACTCTAGAACTACAGGAGAGGAAATTTCAGATGTTTAAAGCCAGCAGATTCAGTTGCTGCAGTTGCTGTAATAACTCATACAACTGTGAGACAGGACTGGACCAAGGCAGGTGTCAAGATAAAAAGAGTCAGCACATTAGACAACTGATGGATGGAATGACAGGTTCCATGCATGTTTCTGGAAGGCCCAGGGAGTGTTTCTGCTGGAGAAGAAGGAGAGGCAGATAATGGGTGATGGATGTCTCTGGGTGGTGGCGCCTGGACCAGATCAGCATCTTGCCCCAGTGCTGAGACAGGCCTGCCAATTCGATCCAAATTGGATTTTTCATGCTTTAATTGGACTTTGCTGAGACCATGCTTTTCTTTTTCCATGTCTAATTCCTAGCCTTGAAACGATCCCTTGGTTGAAATTGGGTGGTTTCCCAATGCTGGTTTCTTTCTGTTCAAACAAGGCTGACTTTGATTGACTGGCAGTTCCCAATTAGCTACCCAATTTGTTCTCATTTGTGCTGAGTCAACGTGGCAAATGTCAGTGCCCCTGGCTGCCTCCCCTGCCCACTCACCTCATCCTTTCCTGTGGTGCTACAGCCTGGGGACAAGGGTACAGGATGCTTGCTCTTTAATCAACGTCGCTTATTCTTTGCATAACCACTTATCCTATCCAAACAGTGATGTTCTCTGATCTTAAAAATAACTCTTGTTGGACGTCCTGTAATCTCATTGTGGTGTCTATTTCTTTAGGAAAAAAGGAACCTAACCTGGAGAGATTGCATATATCTGACTGCACTAACCACCTCTGGCTGCTGAGGAACACCAAAGGATCATGAATTCGAGGCTTGCCTGGGCTACAGATTATGACTCTAATTCATTCATATTAATGGTGGATAGTTGAGTGTTTTCAGTATTTTACTATTATATATATTTTTTCATGAGCATATTTATGCGGGAATTGGGTGCATACAGCCATTTTATTTCTTCTGATCAGCACTCAGAAGAGAACTTCTGGGTGACAAGTATCTGTAACTCGCTTTTAGCAATCACTATAAAGAATTCTGCTGGAAGGTGTTTACAACCCCATAACAACGATGCCAACAACCAGCTCTCCCACTACCCAAAGACTATACATCGACAGATCCATGGCTGCAGCTGCATATGTAGCAGAGGATGGGCTTGTTGGGCACCAATGGGAGGAGAAGCCCTTGGTCCTGCCAAGGCTGAACCCACCAGTGTAGGGAATGTCAGGGTGGGAGGTGGGAAGGGAGGGTGGTTGGGGAGGGGGAACACCCTTACAGCAGAAGGGGAGGAAGATGGGATGGGGGCTTATGGGCAGGAAACTGGGGAAAGGAATAACACTTGAAATGTAAATAAAACATGTCCAATAGAAAATAAGAAAAAAAAGAAAAGAAAAGAATGTTAACAAAAAAAAGTTCTTCAGCTGGAGAGATGCCTCAGTGGTTAAGAGCACTGACTGATCTTCCAGAGGTCCTGAGTTCAATCCCAGCAACTACAGCTACAGTATAGTTGAAATAAATAAATAAATAAATAAATAAATAAATAAATAAATAAATAAATCTTTAAAAACTAAATTCTTCAAATGGTTACATCAGTTGCAGGAGCAGGAGAGAGTGCAGTTGCTCCCCCGACCTACTGGGATTCTGAGCCCTTCTCACTGTAGTTATTCTGTTGGGGTACAGTAGTATCTCACAGACCTGATAGTTTAAAGTTTTCTGCTAACCGATGATGATGCTCCTCCTCCCTTGGACTTTGTCCCCATTTGCATATCTCATGTGTGACATGTCTGTTTGGATCTTTGCTCCCAGAAGATGTTATTCTTTTATGTCATTGTTGTACTTCTAAATTATCAATACAACTCTCCAACCTCATAGATAATAAGCTCTTTTATATACCCAATACCTCTGCACTACTCATTAACTTCCTAGTGCATAGCTTATGCCTCCTATTGTACACTTACTGAATAAAAATAACTGATGTCTGGGATGTACTCCATGGTGATAAAATGTCGCCACCTTGTGTCTAGAGTGAGTAAGCAGGAGGATGCTAAGTGGCTTATTCCTGGAGCTCATTCTGAAGCTCTCTCTGTCTCCCTACCTCTTTATCTGTCTCTGTTTGTCTCTCTCTGTGTCTGTGTCTGTGTCTGTGTCTGTGTCTGTGTCTGTCTGTTTGTCTGTCTGTCTGTCTTTGTGTGTGTGTGTGTGTGTGTGTGTGTGTGTGTGTGTGTGTGTGTGTGGTGCTGAATACACTCTGAGATATAGTCAAAATATTTGACATTCTCGGAGGCTAAAAAGTAGAATGACTCAAAAATTAGGATAAAATATTATAGCAAAAAGGCCTGAAAAAGCCTGTGCTTACTAATTCACTTATCAGTTCATGAGTGAACATAATAAACTGTTGAGAATTTGCTCTGTGCTGGCCACTACAGCGTATATTTAAAACCCAAAGGTGAGTGCTCTAAACCCTGGCAGCTTCAAGGAAACCTACATTGAAAATAGATTTGTTTGCCCTAAATTCAGGACTTTTGTAGTTTTGCCTGACTACACATCCCTGCAAGTGAGCTTGCTCTGTGAAGGTCTTTCCCTGGGGAGACACAACCTGTTGGTCTACTCCACACAGAAAGGGAAGAAGTCCACAGTGAATCAAAGTAATGCTTGCACCAATGTCCAATTTACTAACAGGAATATGGGTGAACGGTTACTTAGAAACAGCAGGGATAACTCAAACAAACAAACAAACAAACAAACAAACAAACAAACCACTTCACCAGAAGGCCCACGGGACACAAGATCTGCATCCCTGGGCAGCTTGACCCACTCAACATCTCTTTCCTTCATTTGGCTGTTTGGAGTCTCCACCCCCAGTGACACTTTACTCTTTTTTTAAAATATGTATTTTGCTGAGGGGAGTCCATAAGTCAAATTCTTGTTTTCACCTCCTGTTTACCTCCTGAGGCTCACGAGCAAACATTTCCTGGGGCAAATATTTCAATTTAAAGAGGCCGTTGTAATGGGAGGTAAATGCCATATAACCTGGCACTGGGAGACCCAGCTTCAACTCAGGTTCCAGATAGAATGAGGTGGTCCTAGACAAAGATGGGAGGGAGGTGACAAACTTCACCGATCCTGTCAGTTCTTTCTCCCTCCTAGTCACTCATCAATCCACCATTAGGATGAAAGGCAACAGTGGATTGATGAAGTTTAGAGACGTCATATATGCCTTCCTTCGTGGCTAACTTCTCTGTCCAGGTTATAGGTTAAAGGTCACATAGGTGTGGCCTTGATGTCAGTGGGCATAGTTAGGGAGAGTTCCCGTCTGAAAAAGAACAGTGGGAGGTGCCTTAGATCTGTTATGATCTGAGTACTAGTATTCATACCTGATCGCTTCTCTTGTAGTTGTCAGGATTAGATGTATTCTGAAAGTTTTCTACATCAAAGTGGTAAGAACTTGGTCTTAGATTTGGGTGGGGGGGGGTGAAAGCAGAATGTGGTGGTAAGCTAGTATTGTGGTTGGTGTTGGGGCCAATGTCTCAAGTGTTTTACTTTCTTCTCTGTACCTTTCTCTCAAAGATCTGCTTTTAAAAAGTGAGTGTGCTGTTAGCGTCCGAGAATCGGACTCCCTGGACTCAAATAGTATGCAAGGCAAAGAGCATTTACTCTTCAGAAACAACCAGCGCACTGGGGTCGACCATTTATCAAAATGTCGATGACCAGAGGAGCTGGCAGGGCTTGGGGAATTTTCTAGAAGGGTTAGATAACCTTTCACGCCATTGGCTAGAAGTGCAGCAGCAAAATTAGTCCAATTTTGATTGGTCACTATGTTAGTTTTATTATTTTTGGTGACGCTTTGAATAATTTCAAGAACTGATTCAGTTCTGGTCTCATTATCTTCTTTGGATAGATGTCCCAGGAACTGACTCAGCTCTGGGTTTATCCTTTCTTCCCCAGTGTTGGGACTGTCATTGATTAATGCCCCATTGTCCATGGTTCCCCTGAAAAGCCTTGCTCAGATTCCCTAAAGCTGGAGTGGTGAGCTACCTGCTATGTCTACTGGGAACCAAATGAGTCCAGGATTGCTGGAAGGGCGTCAAGTATCCTTAACCATGGATCCGTCTTTCCAGTCCATCTGCATCTCTCTCTTGAGAGGCTCATGTATGGTGACTGGTCAGAGGAACTATTTCCTTGCCCTCTCCCAAATTTCATTAAATTGGTGAGTAAGAGGCGTCTTTTTCCTATCTTCCATTACACCATGTTACAAAGAGTGCCTGTAGCCATTAAATGATAACCACATAGACTCCTGGAGATTTTTTTTTAAAGATATAAAATCATTATCTAATAAACATGGATGCTTTTCTAATATGAACTGAAATTGTGCTCGGTGCTGGAAAGATGAGTGACAGTTTCTTTCTTTCTTTGAGAAAAAGAACAAGATTATGATGTACAAAGGGCTGTGATGGAAATATATGGAGGGGACATGGAAGATTCTTAGGGGAAGTGAAGAATGAATTGAAAAACGGCGCGGAACTGGCAAGCAAGTGTGGGTAGAGCCCGGGGATGCACTGCGCTGTTTCCTGAGGGAAGATCCTACAAACAAAAGCGAAGTGTCTGTGTCTCATCCCAAGCATGCTGCAGGGCCATTGGGTACTTTTATCCTGAGAAATGATAGGACAAATTCAATATTTAATAACCCCACTGCCTACTACATAATGAGAAGTAATAGGGCACAGTTCAATATTGAAGGATTACATAATGGGTGAGGCCTAATGTGGTACCTCTGAATGCAGTCATGCTCGCCAGGATGCCTTCGCTATCATTCACATGGTGGCAGACGGGCCTAGAGGTGGGTCCTCACAAATAATTCTAAATTAGTACCATGGACAGATACTCAGAGACAGGAAAAGGAAGACACTGTCACAAATCACAACCTTGCCTTAGGAAGATGGTGGCCAGTCATCCTCAGAAAGAATAGACAGAGAGAGGAGAAAAGGGGAGAAGGAAAGAGAAGGGAAGGGAAGGGAAGGGGGAAAGGGAGGCTCAGAGAGGAGTCAACCCCTCTGATTTCTTGTTGTTTCTAAGGAGGACTGAGGAGTTCCCGGTCTAGTGTGGTGCTGTGCTCTCTGTTAAAGTCCTGCAACACTCTGACTGCTTTGACTTATCGGTTTAGAAATTTGTCAGGTCAGAGTGCCACAAAGAACAGTGTTACCTAAAAGCTTAGTTGCATATGAGGGGCTTGGATCCAGAGATCCACTTGGTCATAAGAAGCCAGGCTTTGTATGTGTGCTTCTTGAAACGCTGAGATGGGGTAGTACGATGCTTTCAGGATCTCAGACATTTCCCTAATCCTAAAGCAGCAGTTTGCTGGCCTGCCTGCAGTCCCTGAATACTGAGTAAATCTCCTGCATTGGGAGCTGCCCTCTAGTGGTACTATTCCAAATTACAAGTAGGACTGCAAGGGAGCAGGTGAGCATGTCCTTCATGAAATTGACTTCGTTTTCTTTGAGAAGAGGTGCTTATGCTCAGAGTTTAGCCCTTGGTCAGAGTTTATTAAAACTTGTTCTCTTTTTAGTGTGTTACTAATATCCCCATTGTATCTATTTTCCCTCCATTACCGCCCTCCCCCCAAAAATCCACTGGGGGTTTCCCCAGTTTACTAGGGATCCAGCCTTGGCAGGACCAAGTGCTTCCACTTCCACTGGTGCCCCTACTAGGCTATTCATTGCTAACTATGAATTTGGAGCCCCCAGGACCAGTCCATGTATAGTCTTTGGGTAGTGGCTTAGTCCCTGGAAGCTCTGGTTGGTTGGCATAGTTCATATGGGGTCGCAAGCCCCTTCAGCTCTTTCAGTCCTTTCTCTGATTCCTTCAATGGGGGTCCCGTTCTCAGTTCAGTGGTTTGCTGCTGGCATTCGCCTATGTATTTGCTATATTCTGGCTGTGTCTCTCAGGAGAGATCTACATCAAGTTCCTGTCAGCCTGCACTTCTTTGCTTCATCCATCTCATCTAGTTTGGTGGCTGCATATGTATGGGCCACGTGTGGGGCAGGCTCTGAATGGGTATTCCTTCTGTCTCTGTTCTAAACTTTGCCTCCCTTTTCCCTCCCAAGGGTATTCTTGTTCCCCTTTTAAAGAAGGAGTGAAGCATTCGCATTTTGGTCATCCTTCTTGAGTTTCATGTGTTCTGTTACAGAGTAATAGTGATAAAAACTGTATGGTCTTGGTACAGAGACAGACAGATAGACCAGTGGAATAGAATTGAAGACCCAGAAATGAACCCATATACCTATGGTCACTTGATTTTTGACAAAGGAGCCAAAACCATCCAATGGAAAAAAGACAGCATTTTCAGCAAATGGTGCTGGTTCAACTGGAGGTCAACATGTAGAAGAATGCAGATCGATCCATTCTTATCACCCTGTACAAAGCTTAAGTCCAAGTGGATCAAGGACCTCCACATCAAACCAGATACACTCAAACTAATAGAAGGAAAAGTGGGGAAGAATCTCGAACACATGGGCACTAGAGAAAATTTCCTGAAAAACACCAATGGCTTATGCTCTGAGATCAAGAATCAACAAATGGGATCTCATAAAGCTACAAACTTCTGTAAGGCAAAGTCGTTAGGACAAAATGGCAACCAACAGATTGAGAAAAGATCTTTGCCAATCCTACAACTGATAGAGGGCTTATATCCAAAATATACAAAGAGTTCATAAAGTTAGACTGCAGGGAGACAAATACCCCTATTAAAAAATGGGGTTCAGAGCTAAACAAGAATTCACAGCTGAGGAATATCGAATGGCTGAGAAGCACCTCAAGAAATGTTCAACATCTTTAGCCATAAGGGAAACGCAAATCAAAACAACCCTGAGGTTCCACCTCACACCAGTCAGAATGGCTAAGATCAAAAACTCCGGCGACAGCAGATTCTGGCAAGTATGTGGAGAAAGAGGAATACTCCTCCATTGTTGGTGGGATTGCAGACTGGTACAACCATTCTGGAAAGCAGTCTGGAGGTTCCTCAGAAAATTAGACATTGAACTACCTGAGGACCCAGCTATACCTCTCTTGGACATATACCTAAAAAAACGCTCCAACATACAACAAAGACACATGCTCCACTATGTTCATGGCAGCCTTATTTAAAATAGCCAGAAGCTGGAAAGAACCCAGGTGCCCTTCAACAAAGGGATGGATACAGAAAATGTGGTACACCTACACAATGGAATACTACTCAGCTATCAAAAACAATGACTTTATGAAATTCATAGGCAAATGGATGGAACCGGAAAGTATCATCCTAAGTGGTGTAACCCAATTACAGAAAAACACACATGGTATGCACTCATTGATAAGTGGATATTAGCCCAAATGCTCGAATTACCCAAGATTCACAGAGCACATGAAACCCAAGAAGGATGACCAAAATGCAGATTCTTTACTCCTTCTTTAAAAGGGGAACAAGAATACCCTTAGGAGGGACTAAGGAGGTAGAGCTTTTAGGTGTGCTGTCAAGCTGCTGATATATGCTTGACATGCTCTCTCCTGTTTCTTTCTGCAGGCACTCAGAGCTATGAGTTTTCCTCTTAGCACAGCTTTCATTGTGTCCCATAAGTTTGGGTATATTGTACCTTCATTTTCATTAAATTCTAAGAAGTCTTTAATTTCTTTCTTTATTTCTTCCTTGACCAGGTTATCATCGAGTAGAGCATTGTTCAACTTCCATGTATATGTGGGCGTTCTTTCCTTATTGTTATTGAAGATTAGCTTTAGCCCATAGTGGTCTGATAGGACGCATGGGATTATTTCTATCTTTCTGTATCTGTTGAGGCCTGTTTTGTGCCTGATTATATGGTCAATTTTAGAGAAAGTACCATGGGGTGGTGTGAAGAAGGTATATCCTATTGTTTTGGGATAGAATGTTCTATAAATATCTGTTAAGTCCATTTGATTCATAACTTCTGTTAGTCTGTCTATGTCTCTGTTTAATTTCTGTTTCCATGACCTGTCCATTGATGAGAGTGGGGTGTTGAAATCTCCTACTATTATTGTGTGAGGTGCAATGTGTGCTTTGAGCTTTAGTAAGGTTTCTTTTATGAATATAGTTGCCCTTGCATTTGGAGCATAGATATTTAGGATTGAGAGCTCATCTTGATGGATTTTTCCTTTGATGAATATGAAGTGTCCTTCCTTATCTTTTTTGATGACTTTTGGTTGAAAATTGATTTTATTCGATATTAGAATGGCTAGTCCAACTTGCTTCTTCATACCATTTGCTTGGAAAGTTGTTTTCCAGCCTTTTACTCTGAGGTAGTGTACGTCTTTGTCTCTGACGTGTATTTCCTGTAGGCAGTGAAATGCTGGGTCCTCATTACGTATCCAGTTTGTTAATCTGTGTCTTTTTTTAATTGGGTAATTGAGTCCATTGATGTTGAGAGATATTAAGGAATAGTGATTGTTGCTTCCTCTTATTTTCATATTTGGAGGTGAGATTATGTTTATGTGCTTCTGTCTTTGTTTTGTTGCAAAAAATTAGTTTCTTGCTTCTTCTAGGGTATAGCTTGCCTCCTTATGTTGGGCTTTACCATTTATTATCCTTTGTAGCACTGGATTTGTAGAAAGATATTGTGTAAATTTGGTTTTGTCATGGAATATCTTGGTTTCTCCATCTATGTTAATTGAGAGTTTTGCTGGATACAGTAACCTGGGCTGGCATTTGTGTTCTCTTAGGGTCTGTATGACATCTGTCCAGGATCTTCTGGCTTTCATAGTCTCTGGTAAGAAATCTGGTGTAATTCTGATAGGTCTGCATTATATGTTACTTGACCTTTTTCCATTACTGCTTTTAATATTCTTTCTTTGTTTTGTGCATTTGGTGTTTTTACTATTATGTAACGGGAGGAGTTTCTTTTCTGGTCCAATCTATTTGGAGCTCTGTAGGCTTCTTGGATGTTTATGGGCATCTCTTTCTTTAGGTTAGGAAAGTTTTCTTCTATGATTTTCTTGAAGATATTTACTGATCTTTTGAGTTGGGAGTCTTCACTCTCTTCTATAACTATTATTCCTGGGTTTGATCTTCTCATTGTGTCTTGGATTTCCTGTATGTTTTGGGATCGTAGCTTTTTCCATTTTCCATTAGCTTTGACAATTGCGTCGATGTTTTCTATGGAATCTTCTGCTCCTGAGATTCTCTCTTCTATCTCTTGTCTTCTGTTGGTGATACTCTCATCTGTGACTCCTGATCTTTTCCCTAGGTTTTCTGTCTACAGGGTTGTCTCCCTTTGTGCTTTCTTTATTGTTTCTATTTCCATTTTTAACTCCTGGATGGTTTTGTTCGTTTCCTTCTCCTGTTATTTTATTTTTTCCAGTAGTTCTTTAAGGGATTTTTGTGTTTCTTCTTTAAGGGCTTCTAGTTGTTTACTTGTGTTGTCCTGTATTTACTTAAGGGAATTATTTATGACCTTCTTAAAGTCCTCCATCATCATGATAAAATCTGATTTTAAATCTACATTTTGCTTTTCTGGTGTGTTTGGATATTCAGTGTTTGCTTTGGTGGGAGAATTGGGCTCTGATGATGCCATGTAGTCTTGGTTTCTGTTGCTTGGGTTCCTGTGCTTGCCTCTTGCCATCAGGTTGTCTCTGGTGTTACCATCTTTTGCTATTTCTGACCGTCTTATAGGTCTGTGTGTCATGAGTGCTGTATACCTGTTTTCCTGTTTTCTTTCAGCCAGTTATTGGAACAGAGTGTTCTGCTCTTAGGCATATAGTAGTTCCTGTCCACTGGCTTTCAGCTGTCCCTGTGGGTGGGAACCAGAAGAGCCTGTCCCTACTTCTCCTAGGTCCCTGTACTCAGGGCCCAGATGGTGCTAGGTGTTTTCCTCTAGAGTCAGAAATGTGGGCAGAGAGTAGCCTCCTCTGGTTTCTCAGGCGTGTCTGCCCGTCTGAAGGTCTAGCTCTCCTTCCCACAGGATTTGGGTGCAGGGAGCTGATTGACCAGGTTCGTTCAGATCCAGGCAGAGTCCAGACTGCAGGGCTCCTTCTCCTCCTTGACTGCCCATATCTTCCTGTACCCAGAGGCACTATACAGTTTCCTTTTGGGCCAGGGATGTGGGCAAAGGCGGACAGAAGTAGCGGTCTCTTCTCTCCTGCAGTCTCAGGATTGCCTACACTTCTGGGTGATCAGCTCTTTCTCCCAAGGGGTTTGGGAGCTGGGAGCTGTGGGCCAGGATCAGCAAGGTTCAGTTGCCAGCTAGAAACCAGAAGTGTCCTGTCCCAGAGGAATTTTGCCTTTGTGTGTCCTGAATCCACCAGGCAGTTCACTTGGAGCAGAAAAGTTAGTCTTACCTCTGGTCTTGGGCCTGAAGTCACTCCTCGGGGCTGGCTTTCAGCTCTCCGAGAGGGCAGCAACCAGAAGGGCCTGCCCCTACTTCTCCTGGGTCCCCGTGCGTGCACAGAAGCCCACATGGCGCTAGGCGTTTTCCTTATAAGCGGTCGTTCACACTTAGTAAATTTGCTGATGAAAGGAGAATTTGAATATACCCAAAAGCTCATTTGTTTCTTACCGTATCCCTCTTTTGTCATTATTCTCTGCAGGAAAAGCTGAAAAGCCTTTTCAGTCTAATACAGCTCATTGAATCTGTTTAGTGTTGCTCATATGTGTATAATGAATTCAGAGCTTGTCATTTTGTACTGGGTAACCAGTTGGGGGAGGGGTTCATCTCTGGGAGAAGACTTAAGTCTCCCTCTCTCAGCAGTCCTTAGTTTCCTATAGTTCTTTGTCTAAGGGTGGGGGCCCCATCCCTTAGGCTGCACACCCTATGGTCAGAGTTCCTCCTTCCACATTAGCATGTCTATTAATATTGTCACTGTTCAGGTCGTGTCCAGCCAGGCAGCTGTATTGTCGTGTTGTCATGGGTGTAGCTTCCCTGTCATTTCTAGAAGATACAATTGCATAGCAAGTTTCCTAGGCATCTGACACAATCTTTCCGTCCTCAACTTCTGTGATGTTCCCTGAACTTCAGGTGCAGGAGTTGTGTTACAGATGTACCCATTGGGGCTACACACCCTATGGTCAGCTGTGTTACTGATGTATCCACTAAGGCTGCACACCCCATGGTCAGCTGTGTTAGTAATGGATCCACTAAGGCTGCACACTCCATGGTCAGCTGTGTTATTGATACATTCATCAGGGTTGGATACCCCATGTCAGTTGTTCTCTGAATTTTGACCAGTTGTGATTTTCTACAATGGTCTTTGTCTATTGTAAGGGGAATCTTCTTTGATGAGGTGTGAGAGCTACACTTACTTAGCTGTGGGTACAAGGATCAGTATTTTCAACACAGTTAGAAATTATGCTGGTCTAGAGAAATGATGGTAGTAGGTTCTCCTCTAAGATCCATGACCTCACTAGCTCCAGGTAGTTGATGATGTTTCCAATAACAGGGACAATTTCCCTCCTGTTGAGCTGGCCTTACCTCCAACTATAGAGCTGCTGGTTGCTACCAAGATATGAATATCACTATTGCACCTTTAGAAGAATCTTGCAGGGCTAATCATTGTTGTATTTGCCATCACAGCTGGGTGGGAATATTGATTTCTTCCCTCCATCATTAGATGCTCCTATAACACCTTCTGATGAAATCTAGTCTTTAGGACAGGTCAGATCCAGATCAAATCTTCTGCATCCTGTGGCCAAAGTACAGGGTATCTTCAGCAATAGAGACTTACCCTCAACCTCTAGAAGCATCTAAGGGAAGTAGAAATAGCCAATATTGTTTGGGAGGTCTCTTGGACTCTTCTGGCCAACTTGAAAAGAGGTTTCTCATACTTGGTGCTAGTTTATTTTACTAGCTGATCTGAGGCTCTTGAAGGAGAGCATTGTCAGCCCAATGAAATACCAGAACACACACACACACACACACACACACACACACAACACATATACACATATTTATGTGTATTATATATACACACACATATATATATATACATTTATATGTATTATATATAATTTTAGGTAAATATAAAATTTTTCCTTAAAGCTTTTTCAAATTTCCTTAGTGGATCCCTCCTCCTTCCCTCTCCTTCTGTATTGACCTCCCTTCTCCCTTCCCAACTAAATCTTTTCCTCCTTCCCCTTACTGTCACTTATATCTCACTATTTTCCTCTTTAGCCACTCCCCATGGTCTCTTTTCCCTCTCCTGCCTTTTGTCTTACTCCAGGTTTTATATTTACACTTGAGGATTTGGGCCTGGGAAGCACAGATGAGGGAGAAATGCAGCATTTGTCTTTCTCCATCTGGGTTACCTCACTCAGTATAATCTTCTCTAGTTCCATCCATTTACCTGAAAATGTCATGATTCCATTTTTTCCTTACAGCCTAATAGTATCCATAACGTAGAAGCATCGTATCTTCACTATCCAGTTGTTAGCTGGAGGACTTTAGGTTGTTCACATTTCCTGTGATAGAGCTTGGTATTTAGACAGCTTCTCAGACTTCCATCCAGGGGATTCTTTTTGTTCGGTCATGTTGCAGAGTTCTTGGATATTGTGCCCTTCGCTCATTTATTTTTCTTTCTGCTATACGTTTGGATGTAGTGTTTCCAGAGATGGTAATGGGGTAATGATGGGGGAAAATACAAATATTACACGCTTTCCGTTACATGCAGAGTCATGGCATGAGAGCAAAGAGAAGTTATCTGGAGGCAAGAAGTGACCATTGGAAGTGGTGGTGGTGATGGGGTCCCAGAGGGTCACTGGGGTGGATATGAGAAAGGTCCATGTTATACAGGAATGAAAATGTCATAGTAAAAATCTGTATTTGGTACGCTGAATTGGTTTTCCAAAGTTGATTCTTTTTAAATGTATTTTAATATATTCTTTGGGAATTTCATACATATGTATGGTCTATTTTGATCCTCGCTGATCTCCTTCAACTCTTCCCCAATTGCCCCATGATGTTTTTCAATTTCTTGTCCTCTTTTTCTAATGCACTGAATGTAATTTGTTCTTCCCATGTGTGCACAGGTATAGGGCCAACCACTGGAGCATGGGCATTAGAGGAAAACTTTTTATTCTATAACCATTAACTGAAAGTTTTGCTGATTGGTATAACTGTATGAATTATTTTCCTGGTTTGTTTATAAATATTGAAAAATCTCTTTCTCTCCCTCTCCCTCTCTTTTTCTTCCCCCCTCTCTGTCTGTCTATCTGTCTCTGTCTCCCTTCCCCAAGCCCCGCAACCACAGGAAATTAATCTTTTGCTGGCCTTGCATACCCGTGTCTCTTCTTCCTCTTTGTTTAAAACTCTTTCAAGTATCGCCCGCAGCGCTTGTTTAGCCCTCATAATTGCTTAGTTTATGCTGATCTTACAAATGCTATTTCCCCATGACTTTGAAAAGTGAGTTTACTGAACACGCTCATTTTGGCTGATAGCTTTCTGCTCCCAAGGCTTGACGTACACACTCCCAGCTCTCCTGGCTGTTAATTTTGCCCAGGTTGTCTGGAATGAGCCTGATGCTTTGCCCTTCGCACACAAGCTGGCCTTTTTCTTTTACAGCTTTTCATATTGCTTCTTGGCTCTACAGCCTTGGCACTTTAGCTATGATGTAGTGTGGTGAGGTTCTTTCGTGAGTATGTCAATTTGGAGTTCTAACTGTCTTTTCTTCTTAGATGTTCCCATCAGTTCTTCTATGGCAATAAAGACCCACCTTTTTGACTTCTATAGTATGCACAGCTCCCATACAGACATGGAACACAAGATTATCCAGGCATGGGAGCGCAAACCTGAGAGCTCAGCTACTCATGAGGCAGGGGCAGTAGGATTGCTGTGAGTTTGCAGTCAGCCTTGGCTACAGGGTGAATTTCAGACCTGCAGTAACTAACTGAGTGACAGAGAAAAAGAGATCATTTAAAATTATGGCTAGTATATGGGGCAATAAAGTCTTGAAGTATCAAAGGATGAGTGTAATAAGGCCTTCTCTAACATTTTATGTTAAGATAAAAACCAAAACCAAAACCAACCATTGTCATATGTTTGGAGAGTTTTGAATTCCCTTAAAAATAACCCTTGCATTCAAAAGTACAATAAAATTTTGCAAACACTACTGCAGCAAAATGTAAATACTTCCTATGAGAATTAGTAGGATAATCTGAAGACAGTGCTGAGGGGGATAAGAGAGTAGAAAAAAAACTTAAAAATATAATAAGCCAAAATGTTGATTCAATAAATTTAAAAAACAGTAAGCTAAATATAGAAAGTAATGACAAAAAGAAAGCATGCTAACAAACCAAAACAGTTGGTTCTTTGAAAGGATTACTAAACTATCTGTCAATACTGATCACCGCATGAATCCCAGTGAGCATTGAGCCGCAGAACAGGTAAATATTTTGACAATTACATCAGGGTTGATTATATGAAGCAAAAATCATGTCTTGTGAAAACGCATGGCAGCAGGTACACTTGAGATGGAGAAAATGGGTGAAGCTTAAGTGCCTGTAGCTTGTGCATCACTGAAGAAGTAGCAAAGGACTTACTCTTCTGAGTTTTGGAGAATAGGAATCAGGGATATTTACTGTGATATCTAGGACAACCACTGAATGGTGTCTTAAATATAGTTGACATGCCAATAAAGGAGAGATAATGAAGTAGTAAAATTATTAATGCGTGCATGGCCAGCTTATGATGACCTTTAGGGCTGCCTCCCTAATACATGTTGCTTGCTTCCAGCAGGAATAGGGACTGGTCCTAGGCCCAGGGTATCCTCAATGTAAGACTTTTCTCATTCTTTAAGGATGACTGAATGTTGGGTTGGATCTGAAAGCAACAAGTGTAGCAGACAGTGGCCTGGTTTTCTTAATGTCTTTGTCACTATTTGAAGCTTTTGCTTCATTTTACCCCTTTGTGGTGTATTTTTAGTACTGTTTAATTCATTTTGCCTTATTATTCTTTTTTTTTTTTGGTTCTTTTTTTCGGAGCTGGGGACCGAACCCAGGGCCTTGCGCTTCCTAGGCAAGTGCTCTACCACTGAGCTAAATCCCCAACCCCTTGCCTTATTATTCTTATCTTTAACTTTACATATTTTCTCTAGTGTAGAATCACATTTGAGCTCTTGTATTCTTTCTCAGTTTTTCCATTCGAAATTTTTCGGAGCTGGGGACCGAACCCAGGGCCTTAGGCTTGCTAGGTAAGCGCTCTACCACTGAGCTAAATCCCCAACTCTTTCTCAGTTTTTCTGTCCTTGTATTTATTTGATCCCTTTCCCCTTTTATCATTACTGAATTTACGTCACTTGTTATCATTACTATTATGAAATAGTGTTTTGTTAACGTTAGAGATTGTACTATGTGTTTTTGAATTTTCTTCTATGGGTGCTGTAGTAATTGGCTTTACTTGGTCTTTATTATATTTCTATACCCAGCTTGGGTTAGCGTTGTTGTTATGGTAGCTCATATTCTTTGCCCTGAGGGGCTAAGGTTAGAGGACCACTCATAAATGTCAGTTCTCTCACCTTGGGGGCCTTGGGAATTGAACTCAGGTCATCAGGCTTGGTGGTAGGTGCCTTTACCCACTGAACCAACTTGCTGGCCCACTCTCCTTACTCATTATTTTTACCTTTCCTTCTCACAAATAACACAGGTAAATGGATGGAGCTGGAAACAATCACTCTGAGTGAGAACACCTAGACCCAGAAAGACAAATGTTGTATTTTCTTTCATTTATGAATTAACATAGAATCTTCTGAGATGTGGATTTCATTTTGAGTATTTATAAAAAGCAGGAAGTTACTAAGGCTCTATAGAAGCTTGTGTGTCAATGATTGTCAGTCATTGGCTATATTTCCTGAGCTACTACAACCTTATTCCGATGAGAATGCCTTGAAGGGATCTCACTACTCATTGCTCTAGAATTCCAGGTGTTTTATGTGAAAGTTTTTAATAAACATGGGAAGGATTTTTTTTTTTTTGGCGAGGTGACAGCTAAGAATCTACTGTAATTCTTCTACAGGTAAATATCTAGTTTTCCAGAATCATTTATTTAAAATACCAGCTTTTCTCACATGCATATTTGTAAAAAAAAAATCAGGTGACTGAAGCTGCTCAGCTTAACACCTTGGACCTCTATTCTATTCCACTGATCTACATAGCTATTTTAGTGGCAGTATCATGTTATTTCTATTACTGATATTATTCTGTCAACTCCCAATGACTACTTACATCTCCTGGAGTAGTGAGTATCTAAACCTTAATCAAGAAGCTTTTTTTTCTGTAGATGGTTATTAACAAAGTTAATAACACAGCTGGTCATCATGTGAAGAATTAGGGAGTGTGAAATGGTCAGCCCTAAATGGAACATCTTCATCACGACTCTCTTCCCAAGTCTCGGGAATCACTGCAGAAGAGGGTATGGAAATATTAAGAGTTGGAGGAAGTTGATGACAAGAAAACAGTATTTTCTGGCCTCAGCAGGGCAATTGTCCATATGAACTCACATGTGCTTGTGACAGCATGGGAGGACTTGCATAAGTTCAAGCCACACAACATCCCTGAATGGAGAGGGAAGGTGTGTATGAATTCAACCCCGGTGGGGGAGCTACCAGCAATTGATAGTGTCTGGGAGAGGGAGAGTTAATTCTCTTTAAGGGGATGGCCCTTGGTAGGGCAACCATATTCAAGTTTGTGGCTATATGCTCAAGCATATAGGTAGCACAAATAGGACTTTTTGGACCTAAAGAAGAAAAGAACACAAATTTTTGTGGGTAAGGAAAGTAAGGGTGAGTCTGGGAGGAGTTTGAATATGATAAAATACACTGATGAAATCCTCCATGAACTAATAAAATTTAAAAATATCATTATCTTGCAAGCTTGTCAAAATGATCATTATTCAGGATCAGCCTGGTTTCATTCTACATCTTCAGGAATGGTTTAACATTGGCAAGAAATTAAATATCTCGCACAAACAGACTTAAGGACAGAATCACATAATCACCTGAACAGAAGCAGAAAAGGCTTTGACAGACAGCAGTTTTGACATCTCTTCATGATACGATTCTGAAAATGTTATGAGTGCATGGCATATAGCTAAACACAATGAAGGTTATAATGGCAAGCCTACAGCCTGCATCATTCTAAGTAGAGAAAAATTGAGATCATTTACACTAACATAAGGAATGATCCAAGAGTACCCACTCTCTGTGTTTCACTGCAGTATAGTTCGTAAAGTCTTTGCTAGGACAATAAAACAAGAGACAGACGTAAAAGAGATACAAATAGGATAAGACATCAAAATATCCTTGTTTGCAGGTGATATGATTTTATATACAAACATGCCCGAACATGGCACTAGTTAAATTTAGAGCAGGCAAACACTTCCATCAATGTGGCAGGCTATAAAAAGAGCACACAAAATCTGGAGTCTTTCTGTTCACTATCCAGAAACAATCCTGAGAAGGAAATCAGGGAAAACAAAGCCATTCACAATAGCCTCCAAAAGTACCTTGGAAGAAACCTAAGCAAGGAAGTTATAGACTTTTACAATGACAACTTTAAAATACTAACGAAGGAAATTGATGAAGACACCAGAAGATTAGAAAGACCTTCTTTGTGGTTTGGAAGAGCTACTATTGGGAAAATGGCCATCCTACCAAAACCAGTAAATAGACTCAGTGAACTTTTTTTTAATCAAATATCCAATTCCACTGTTTACAGAAACAGAAAATAATCTTAAAAAAAAACAATCCCGAACAAAAGGAACATTGCTTCACCAGGCATGACTTAAAGTTATTCTACAGAGCAATAGTGATAAAAACAGCAGGATGCTGACAGTAAAATGAACACGTAGAGCGGTGGGATAGAATAGGTCCAAAGTGTAAGGCTAGGCAGCTTTAGCCAACTGAGTTTCTGATAAATATGAATGTGAGAAAAGCCAGCATATTAAACAATGGTGCTGGGGAAAACTAGATATCGACATGTAGAAGAATTAGATTCTTAGCTCTTACCCTACAAAAAACTCACTCTGAGTTTATTAAGAACTTTCACATAAGCCACCTGAAATTCTAAAAACTGCTAAAACAACAAGTAGTGAGATCCCTTCAAGGCATTCTCATAGGCAGAGACTTTTGGAATAGGGTTATAGATGCTCAGGAAATACAGCCAATGACTGATAATCATTGACAGCTCTGTAACTACAAGCCTCTATTTAGCAATGGAAACTGTTCATTGGAGAGACACCATACAGAGTGGGAGGCAATCTTTACCAACTACACATCAGACAGAGTATTAATACATAGAATATAAAAATAACTCAAAATACAAAACAAGAAAAAATAAAATTGGGATAAGGAACTGAACAGGGCTCTGGAAATAATAAAATGGTTAATAAACATCTTAAAATGTGTTCAATGCCCTTAGCCATCAGGCAAATGCAAATTAAAACTATTTTGATGGGAGCTGGAGAGATGGTTTATTGGCTAAGAACATTTGCTACTCTTGCCGAACTTCAGACTGGTTTCCAGAACCCTTGTTACCTGGCTTACAACCACCCATTAACATCAGATCTAGAGGATATGATGCCTTCTTCAAGTGGCTGCAGGCACTTGAACACACACACACACACACACACACACACACACACACACACACACACACACACACCCCTTAAAGTTCTTTGAAATTCTTTCTCACCCCAGACAAAATGGCTATCCCCTTAGGAAGCAAGTGGTGGGAGATGTTGAAAATGCGAAGAAAGGTGAGCCCTTGTACAGTTCTGGTGCAGGGTAAGCTGGAAACGTTCCTATGGAAGTCAGTGGTGGGGTTTCTCAAAAATAAAACGAGGCAACTTCTACATGTTCCAGCTATAGCTACCACTCCTACATACATGCCCAAAGAACTTGATATCCTATTAGATAATGCACGGCTAGCAGCAGTTCATGTCGGCTCTACTTACAATAGTAAGGGCATGGAACCATTCTAGGTGTCAATCAACTGATGGATAGTGAAAAATGTTCACATACATATGGGATTCTATTGTAAGAAAAGGTGACATTTGCGGGGAAACAGATGATATTCTACAAATATTGAGACAATCCATGCACAGAAAGATATATGCTGCATATTCTGTCTCTTTTATGTGTGTATTTTTTATACAAGAATAAAAGTATGTAGAATCCAGGAAAGTAAGAAGGGAGAGAGGGTAGTGGAAACATGTAATGTGGAACTGGAAGGTGGATTTCTCAGCAGGAAAGGCTGACAAAGAGACTGGAGGCAGGGAGATGGGAAGGGGCGGATAACGACAGTAGATCAAAATTAACGATGTGTGAAAAGGTCATGAGAAAATCTGATGTTTGATAGGTAAACAAAAAATATAAAATACAAATCCTAAAGAGTTTGAATGTGGGTAAAGTTGTTCTTAGGAGCCTAAGGTTATTATTTTATTTTGCATAAATATTTTGCCTGCATGTATGTCTGTGTACCATATGTGCCTTGTACCCACAGAGACCAGGACATAAATCCCCTGGCACAGGAATTATGGAAGGTTCTGACTGGACATGTGGGTCCTGGAACTCAAACCTGGGCTCTCTGGAAGAGTAGCTAGTGCTCTTAACTGCAGTGCCAGCTCTTCAGACCCAAGTCACAGATCATTGTATGAAAATCTGTCGGGTGCAAGGTATTTTACTATGTGTTGTTGGTAAGGTTCCTTAGGACCCAAAACAATACAGGCAATTACCATTGCCACCGGTTGCTCACTAGGCCAGAAACATCCTTCCTGCTGGCTAGCCTCAGTGCCAGAAGATGCCTTGTGGGCTATTGGGAGAGAATTATCATTAATAGTCTTATTCATCCATGGTCCTGGGTACAATAATGCTTACTAGGCAGGATGAGCCTACTGGTGCAGTAGTGTCAAACCTGTTATAGTGATAACCACTTTCTGACTGGATTTGATGTCTATTGCACAGGAAGTAATTCAAGTCTGGTACTGGATACTCAATCAAAAGCCTATGTCTGATGAGGTCATAGGTCCTATTGGGGAAGCTACTGCTTTTTTTTTAAATGTACTTGATGTTTCTGCCAAACTGCCTTCTAGTTAAGTTTATGTTCATGTAACACCATTGTCAGTTTTGATCAGCGAAGCTTCTTTTTGGCAGTGCCCAGAGGTTAGTATAGATTCATACCCGATCAAAGTATAGAGAATTAAATGACTGTTGAATGCAATCCTTAAATGATACACTTACACCTTGCCTCCATGGCTCAGTGAATCACAAAGGGGGCAGAATAAATATGTCAAGGATGGATGGTTGTAGTTTGACCCCCTGGCATGAATCCTACCGTACTCTTAAAACTCGTAGCAGGTGATTACTTATACAATCTTGGCTTGTCAATACTTTGTCACGGAATGGGGAGGGGCTTATGGGCTCTCATCCCTACCTAAATATTTATCTACAGTGAGTGGTTGATGGGACGCAGACACTTCATGTTCCAAAAAGCATCCTGATGAAACTCCTTGGGATGTCCCTCCGCACATGACAGTGAGATGGGGACTAGTTGAGAAAAGACAGGGATTAGCAGGAGTGGGAGGGAACAAGAAAGGGAAATACACATCGACATGATCACAATACATCATGTTACAAGAATGATAATGAGGCTGGTTAGTGTGTTTGTGTGCTAATAAAACAGTTATCAGTGGGGAAGGCTTCAGAACGATTATTTGCAAAGCAGGCCATCAGTTGTTATTTCTGTCCTGCTTCTGTTCTACAAAGTCATGGCAGGGCTCCATTAACTGTCATTTGGATTGTCCTTCCTAGAAGCCTGGTTAATGAAAATGCTCTCTAAATGTATGTCCTAAGCATCTCACTTTCTCTTGCAGTGGGGTAATCTAGGGGCTGCTCATTCCTAGCAGAAAGGTTTGGAACAGATGATGTCTGCAGCTTCACAAGAACTAGAATTACTAGGGACATTTTGTGTGTTTTTTTTTTTTTCTTACTGGAAATACATTTTCTGAAATAGGTTTTTGGCTCTAATAACTTGACACTAGTACAATTTTTAGAAATTTCTAGAGTTCATATGAATTCATCAGCTTCTAATTTGGAGCATATTTTCTTTGCTCTCTTGGTAATATATTGTGGTGGTAAAGTTGAATGATTCCTGGTTACTCCGAATCTCTAGGTATCTTTACATCATTCTCCAACTTCAAAAACCTAGACATTCTGCTCAGTTTAGCAGACTACAGTTTCTTCCATAGAATGTCAAATCTGCCTTTTTGTCCTTACAATAATATAAGACTTCACTAAATTTAGAAGCATGCCCTGGGGAATGAACATGCTGTGCTAGGCCCGAGGGTCAGCAGAAATGCCGTTTCCTCATATGAGGCACCACCATTGGTCCTGATGCTGCACTGTGGTTGTGTTCAGTCTTGGGAACTTAAACATCTATTCAGAAGTCTTAGACAACACGGCAATTTACAAAAAGGACCAGAAACCTACTATCGGCATAGGAAACTCTGCAAGGACAATAGCAACAGAAGTGCTGCTTCATCTAACTACATCAGGTTCAAATTTTTCTTCTGGAGAATTGTCTTGACAGATTTTTACTTACTGAAATCAAGCAGACAAATTAGAGAAAAGCCAATTCCTTTTCCAGTGTGTTGTATGGTCCTTAAGAGATTAGTATGAGCTTGACTATCTTTTGAGGGACATTTCTTGTAGGACAAATTCTGTTTACACTTTAGATACATGGTTGAAAAATACAACAACATCAGTCTTTTGTGCAAACTCTAGTCTTGGCCCACTTTGTACAGTTACACCCAGAGCTATGCTAACCACTCCAAGGCTTCCAAGTGTGGAAGAAACTTTGTCCTTCCAAATCTATTTAGTTATAGCAGGAATGGCCTTCAGAGATATCAGAAACCTGAAGATCTAGAAAGTGAATAGGCAAAATGTAAGTTGGGGTATTTGGCTGTAAGTATCACTTTATTTATTTATGTATCTTCATGACAACGATTGACTGGCTTCATCATGAGAGGATTCCCTATTGGGATATTAGAGCTGGGAAGATGACTTGCTAACTCACCATATTCCTCTGTGATTGTGAAATAAGCAGAAGAAATCAGGCATAGAAGTGTATCTGCCTTCCCATTCTTTAATCCCACATCCTGGGCTCCGTCTATCAAGTATCTGTCCTCAGTCCTTTTCAGATGACCAGACATGTAAGGTTCATAAAATTTCAGCCTCCTGGGAACTTTGAACAGGCAAAAGACCCATAGGCCACCAGGAGATACTACTTTTCAGTTCACAATTACATGAAAACACTTACACATTAAAAACCAAGTAACACAGACGCATAAAAATCCCTTTACTTCCGATTAATTCTCAGGGTCCCAAGTACTAGGGTTCATAATCTTCCCAGACATTAAAAAACCGAGGCAGGCATACCAAGGACTAGGTGTCAGAACAGTCCTAACAGTCTTGGCCAGTGGCAACAACTGTTTCATAGTCTTCCAAAGTGTTTTATATCTTCTCTAGTTTTCCTCAGTCAATTAGGATTCTGCACTGGATACAGTGCCTTTCTACGCTAACAAGAGCTTCAGATCCCTTCTTACAAGCCAAATAAAGGACACGCTTAAACATTATGTGGGAATGTAATGGATTTCACCATGTCTTAATTATGCTTTACTGAATTCTTCAGCACTCCAGGACTACATCTCTTTTGCAGTAGGCATGTAAGGGACAAACTGACAGTGGCTGAATAGTAGAAAAGCTAAAGACAGGAGTATGTAGACAGGTGTGGTGCACCCCAAGAGGCTTTTGATTAGGCCCGCTTTTGTAGCAGTGTGTGGCACTTAGTGTCATTCTGACAATGGGGAAAGGAGCAGCCTGTCAAAATCCTTGTGGAGGAGCCTTAAGGATTTGTCCTTCAAAACTCTTCCCCTTTGTCTCCAGCATTGAAGGAAAGTGTACAGTGAAGAGGCGAGTTAGTGAGGAATCTGTAGCTATCCCGTCAGTGTGTGGCAAATCTATCAGCACCCAAACCTCCTATCTTGAGTTTAGGGCTGCGTGCCTTAAGGTTTGAGCCCAGTAAGGACAGACCCTTTAAGGTTGGTTGTTTATCAGACCTAGGTCCTTATCCTTGACCACACTGAAGTTGAGGCTGTCAAGTAGTCTCCAGGATCTAGAGCAGCCTACGTTTCTCAAAATATAATGACCCAAATTTCCTTAAGTCCCATATCTCCTAGATCACACCCATGAGGCAGAGGCAGGAGCATGCCAGTGAAACAGAAGCCTCAACTGAGAAAAGTTGAGTAGTTCTGGATGGGGCTTTTGTTTGGTAGTTAGAAGAGGTGACATAAGGTATGGGCAGATCAAAGAGACGCCTTACAAAAGTTCTTCTCAGGTTGAGCACAGAACCCATCCCATCTCAGTTTGCTGCTGAATTAAGCTCTCCACATATGGCCCCTAGCTAGGTCTTGGTCTTTCCTGTGTGGATTCTCTGATGGCGGATTAAGTGATATCCTCTGCTGAAACTTTTCCCACAGGTAGCACAGGTAAAAGGCTTTTCCCCAGTGTGTGTTCGTTGATGTCTGACAAGGTGATCCCTCCTGCTAAAGCTTTTACCACATTCATCACACCGGCAGTTCCTCACTGAAGCGTGGCCTTTCAGGTGCTTGGCAAACGCAGCACTATGGTTGAAGGAGCGCCCACACTCACTGCAGAGATGGTTCTCCTCAGACACATGTGTCTTCCGGTGTGCCAGATACTGTTTCTGCTCACTGAAGTTTTCTCCACAGTTCGCACATGTGTAGGGCTTGCCTCCAACATGGATTCTTTGGTGTGTTGTTAACACAGATTTCTGGCTGAAGCTTTTGCCACAAATAGTGCAGAAAAAAGGTTTTTCTCCTGTATGTGTCCTCTGGTGCCTGACCAGGTCCGATGTCCAACGGAAGTGCTTTCCACAATCATCACAGGTATATGGTTTCTCCACACGGGTAGTTGCCTCAGACTGGACTTGAGAGGCATCCACAGTCTTCCGGTTTGGAGGATGTTTATGAGGAGTGTTCACCTTATGGACTTTCTGGTGCCTCGCTAGATGTGAACTCCGTGTGTAACTTTTCCCACACTCCATACATTTATAGGGTTTTTCTCCTGTGTGAGTTCTTAAGTGCCTAATAAGATGAGAATTACATGTGAAGCTTTTTGCACATAGAGGGCAATGATGCTGTCTCCCTGACTGGGAGTGGACAGGCATAGTTTTCCTAATATTTGTGAAGCTATTGACTTTAGAAACATTTGTACCAAATCTTTCATTAAGTCTACTGGTATTATCCTCAATGACTATTTCCCAATCTGGAGTCTGGTGAATTTCTGTGTTTGCCAAAATAGACTTGTTTGTATCTTGTTGCTCAACACATTCTTCCTCGGCTTCACTCATGTCTCCTATAGAAGGGGTAAGAACAGAAAAGGAGAAGTTATAATAACAGTAATATCTTTCAGATAATGAGAGGATTTTGAATGGGTTTTCTAAGAAACAGTAGGAAGAGTAAAGAGGAGGGTAACAGTGGGAGGGTCTGGCTTTCAGAAGAGAACGTTGAAAGATCCCACGCAGAGAGACCCTTACTCAAGTCTTGGGAAATCGCGGACCCCAGACACAGAGAGACCATTTTGGATGTAATAAGCAAAGGCGAGGTTTATTACGGAGACCTATTACAGAGATCTCCGGGCCGACATGTATCCCGCGCAGGAGACAGAGGTGTCGGCCCCGAGAGGCTGGGAAAAAGAGTATTTAAAGGCAGAGGCTGTGAGCACCAGGGGATGGGGGATGTCAAAGGGGAATGTACCACAAGTTACAAAATTGTTTTATGGCTCCAGGAGATAAGGGGACGCCAGAAGGTTTTATGGCCCCCTGGTTCCTGGAACAGAGCTACTAAATCAGGAGAAGGGTAGGGTCTTCAGGTCCTCATTATTTTTAAACGTTTGTCAAAACTGATGGAGCATTTGTATTTGAAACACCTCTGGTTAGGCTTGGGCTGTCCGGTTTCTTGGAATGCTCTCTGTAGGACACAATGGCTGAAAAGCACAAGTAGGGGCTTATCAGGGTCTGGAGGACATCTGGTTAAAGTATGACTCTGAGTAAGCTGGGGGGATGTCTTTGGATGGTTTATGGCTCAGTCCTCGATAGCCTGAGCTGGTTCTTGCATTCCTTTTCTTTATCTTTATGGCCTGCTATTCCTGGCGGCAGGGCTTAGCCCTGAGTTTGTGGCTTTTGGGGCTAACTCTTTTAATTTTATATTTTTAAACCTAGAATTCGTAGAATTTTCTTTTCAAACGTTAGTGATGGATGGCATAGTAGAAGAACCAGTGAGTGGGCTATGGGGCAAGTCTATAAAGCGAGGCCACATCAAAAAGATCAAATAAAGAAAAAGAACCAATGAGAGAGGTCCAGGAGGAAAGAGATGCACTGACTAGAGGGAACTGCCCAATTGTGGTGGCCAGACTTGACTGATACTCCTCACCTGTATAGGTAAAACTCAGGATTTCTGGTTCTGCAGGTTCTTGAGATTCATGGACTCCTGGGACCTGAGGCTCTTCTTCTCTAATCTGGGAGGGATCATCTAGTCTGGGAATTGGAAATGCTGCTCAAGAGACAGGAAAGAAAGGACATCATGATTGGCTTCAATACCTCCTTAAGAGCATCTGTCTGGACTCGTAGATGGCAGAGCCAAGGCGTGGGTTAACTGCTCAGACATCACTACTCTTCAGCTCTGCGTGTTTCCGCGCTGCCAGTCTTGAGCATTTCTAGTGCTTTCACCTGAGCCTCAGTTACTAGACTACTTACTGTGCTCCTTGCTCCTTCCCTTCAGGTTGAAGAAAGCGATTATCTTTGTTCTGACTGCTTTAAAACTCATATGCTTGCTTCAAAAGTTAAATAAAACTCAAAAAACTCTAACTGTATTTTCTCATTTTCCATTCACTTTCTTCCAAACACCTTTCTTTCTTCCTTTCTGTTGGAAGGGGGTCATCTTTTTCAGCTAACTCATCTTTAATCTCATTGTGGGGTAGGCATGCATTAGCGAAAGCTTAGTACATGTAGTTCAAGGTCTTTGATTCCCTCTATTCCAACACGGAAAAGATGTTTGTGGCTAGAATGCCCTGGAAATACATGCAACTCCTTACACAGAGAGACCACAATTCCACAATCTTCTTCCAAGACATATTCTCCATAGAATTCTTTTTGTGTTGGATCCAGATCACTCCATTGATCTTGTGAGAAGCACAGAGCCACATCCTTGAATGTGACCAGTCCCTGCAATGACACAAGGATCCAATCAGGATGTGATGCTTCAGGTAGCTTATTGTGTTTTGAGCAGGGTCCATCCAAAGACAGAGGGAGTGGGAAGAGGCAGGAGGATTTCCCTTGGGGAGCCTGGAAATGGTGTTGCTTCTGAACCTTCAGCACTTGAGGAAAACACTGGCCTTGCTTCTGTTTCTCCAACCCATTATGTTTCTCCAGGCGAAATTATATTCTTCTTCAGGCTACTGTTTAAAATGCAAGATAGACCTTAAATCATTCAGTTCTCTATTTGGTGTTTTAATGGGAGGTCTTGGTAAAAACCATCTTTCCTAAGAATGGTTCCCAAATGAGTCCATCTACTAACATCCATGGTCAGAACAAAAAAGATATTTTCTCCCACTAGACCACTAGTGAATCCTATCCATTTTTCTCAGCCCTATAATTTCATATCAAGAGGGTTAGCTCATAAATATTATAGCAGTCATGCCAGACATTCTTACAAAGGATAAAACCAAGCCCTGTTCACTTAACAACTTCAAAGTTGTACTGAAGACTGCAAAATGATCTCATTTAGTGCCTTTAGTTAGTACCTGTGGAGTTGTAGTTTAGCTGAAGAAAAGGGTCGTTAGTACCTCTGGCAAATAAAGAGACGATGAAGATTGGAGCTGAAAACAGTTGTTTAATTTCAGTTTCTTCCTATATCCCACATCCCCACAGAAAAAACAGAAAACTCATGCTTTAAGCATGCATACTTGTATCCATTATTGTTCAGCATATGGCTAACACCCAACAAATCCTCAAATATGTATTTTGAATTAGGTTTTACCTGAGAGAGAGCAGTGAGAAGAGCAACCATCTCTGGGTGTCCAGACCCTTGTTCTGTGGGAAGGTCTGCATGCTGGGACACTGGAACCTCTAAGAAACAAAAGGAGATAGTAAAGTGCAAGAAGCTGAGCTTCCTCTACTAGAGTGAACAAAAAAGTGGCTTTAACTTCTCTGCTAAGAGAATCAAGAAACTGATCTATGGTGGACAGAATTATCTTAGCTACCCACAACCCCACTGGAATGCTCTCAAGAATAACTACTTAAACCTGGCCCGAAGTACAGGCAGGTTCTAGCTGGTTCTCTCTGAGAACAGAAAGAATCAATATTCTG
Organism: Rattus norvegicus; assembly: GCF_021556685.1. Classification (NCBI taxonomy): domain Eukaryota; kingdom Metazoa; phylum Chordata; class Mammalia; order Rodentia; family Muridae; genus Rattus; species Rattus norvegicus. Next base: position 48,270,928 of record NC_141541.1, on the reverse strand, counting down.
TGCTTTCTTCCTCACTTTGCCAAGATTTCCGCTTCCTGCTAAGGCTTCTTCCTACCACTTTCCAGCAGGGGCAGGCGCTCCCCTTCATGCTGCAAGCTCTCCTGTTCCAGTGTCCCCAGATCTGTGCTTCGGAGGGCTTCCTCATGGGGCTGCTCAGCGGTCAAGGTCTGTGTTGGCTCTTGCTGCTCATTGGAGGACTCTGGCTCCACCCCTAGGTGTAGTGTCTCCTCTGACAGAACTTCCTGGCCTTGAACATGGACGGTTACCTGGGAATAATTTTAACTTCTAGTCACGATGGAGTCAGGAGAAAATTGCTGCTTGTCATCAGGGGTATTTTGGGAGGAACACTCACAGAGGGAACCAGATGAGGAGGGGAAACTCAAGTGGCAGAGGCACATGAAGAACCAATTAATTTCACGAAGACAAGGCAGGGACTCACTAGGACGGCCCTACTTTTTTTTTTTTTTTTTTTTTTTTTTACTTCTCTCAACCTTTAATCCAGTCACCTGGGGCCCTGAGGTTTCTATCCATCCTTCAGGGCTTCCCCAGATTACTCTCTTAGGAAAGGGGTCTTGGGATTAAGGGTTTTGAGGAAGTCATAATAGTTGCTTTCTATGAACTCCAAGGTTCAACATCCAGAGAAGTTTAAAACTCAATCTTTAGGTGGCACGGCAGGTGGTTCAATCCTAGAAAGTCACTCACACACATCCACCACTACCCCACAGGGCTCATGGATCTAGACGGAACCCGAAAGCAGAACCAATGAAACTTAAAGGATAATTTACGGGACCCTCATACTCTCCCCAGATCCAGCCTTTCAGGAAACAGGCCCCCTCCACATCACACAGATCAGGACTCCCCCTCCTCACCCACCGCCTTGGTCTCCTGGGTTGTTTCTGCAAACCCTCCACCAGCGTCACTGCCTCCTCGCCACTCTCTGGCCGTTGGCCTCGCACCCAGCTCTGCAGTTCTCCAGGTAGGACAGTGAGGAACTGTTCTAGCACAAGCAGCTCAAGGATCTGCTCCTTTGTTCTCCTCTCTGGCCTCAACCATTGATGACAAAGCTCTCGAAGTCTGATGAGGGCTTCTCGAGGGCTAGATGCTTCCTGGTAGCGAAAGCATCGGAAATTCTGGTGAGAGGTCTCCAGTACAGGATCATCGCCCTGCAAGGCAGATTCTGGCCCGCAGGTGAAATCATCCTCCAGTTTCACCATCAGAACTCCTTCTTCTTCTTCTTCCCAAAGATCTTGGTCCTCTAGCTCCAAGGCTGTCGCCATTTCCTGGCTCTTGGGTGTTATCACACCATTTAGCACTCACAAGGGCATTAATGTATTCTAGACCGGGTACCTCAAGGGGTTCCTCCTAAGGGACCTAGGGTGGAGAAGTAAAGATGAAAGAGAACAGAAGGGCAGTTACAGAGGGACAACAGCTTTGACTTAGGAATCCTCTGTATACTTCAGAAACGATTAACTCCCGTCTTTCCCAGTCTTCATAACTGAATGTTACAACGAAATCGAGTTGGGACAGGATATCCATGGCCTAGCAAGGTCCTCTACCCTTACTTCCTAGGGAAGGTTCCTAGCCCATAGAAACGCCGTACACTGCTCTATCTGCAACAGGGCGGCTCTATCTCCTAATTTCTCTCTCCTCCACCTTCCTTCCTGCTCAGGTTTCAGTCTGGTTCCTTCATTTCCTGTCTGTGCCAGCTCTGTGAGCTCCCCACAGTACTTACAGGGCTGGGGAAGAGACGCTCATAATGCCTACTACAAACAATGCCCAGTGGCCATGATCTGCTTCCCAGGCATGCAGTGTATATAGTGAGCCATCAACACGGTGGGCACAGGTTATACAAGGCTGCATTAGACTAATACTAACCTTTGTGAAATGGGAACTGTCGGAGATTTAAGCACTCCAAGAAACAACAGTGAGGAAAGACACCAACAGTGCTGCCCCAGAAGCCTGACTTCATCTTGCTAGAGCGTCTTTAACCAGATGACTTACTGACCCCTAAATGCTCAAAGGACACTCATTTACTCTAGCCTTCTTTGCAAACTTACCTTCTTTCTACCTTGGCAGGAACCAATTGTAAAGAGAATACTTAGTTTAGTAATTTGTGGATTCAACTTTATGATTTGTTCTCATTGTTTAAATTTTATTAAAACAACCCTACCTTTTAATTTTCTCTCTTTTTTTGAATATTTATTATGTATACATCATACAGCTTTCTGCCTGCATGTACGCCTGCACGCCAGAAGAGGGCATCAGATCCCATTACAGATGGCTGTGAGCCACCATGTGGTTGCTAGGAATTGAACTCAGGACCTCTGGAAGAGCAGACAGTGCTCTTAACCTCTGAGCCATCTCTCCAGCGCCCCCAACCCTACCTTTTAAACTTGTAAACTTTTACTCCTTTTCCTCCCTGCTACTTCAGTGTGGTCCTCACCACCTTGCTTGAACTACAGTCATGACTTCCTATGTGTACTCCCTCAGTACTCAACAATGAGTAAAATATACATTAGTTGTGAAGCTTTATCTTCAAAAGACATTCTGATTCAGTATGCCTGGACAGTTGTATCTTTACAAGGTCTACTTATCATTCTAATGAGATCCCTGGTTGTGTAACATAAAGGGAAGTAAGGGGGACTAAAAATGCATAAATTTGCCTGCTATCACTTAGTAGGTACAGGATAGGAGTATAGCCCAGTGGGAAGGTTTTTTTTTTTTCTTCTGTAAATGCATTTTCTCATCAACAGAATGGAAATCGTATTTTTGTTAGAGTAAACTTGAGATCAAATGTCTTACTGTTTTCTGTGTTTAGAAGGGAGATGGAACTTCGATGTTAACTATTAACTTTCTAAAGTATTTTTCTAATGCTATATCACTTAGTATTATAAAAACATGTTATAAATCTAAGATCACTTCAAACTGTGCAGGGGCTGCAAAGTGCTTTATAGCTATCTTACCCATTCTCTGTACCACCTGCTGTAGTGACTGCACTGAGGACCAACAGCATGGCTTCTTGGGCCTCCCTGCCTTTTGTGTGTGGCTGTTTCTTAGTGTTTCCCTTTGTCACTCCCTTGCTCTGAGGATGTCCTAACCAGTTTTCATCTAGATAACTGTAACTGCCTCTGCAGTTGCTATTCCAAGTCACCATTCACCAGCAGGCAGGTCTCTCTGCAGCCTGTGAGACACCCACTTCCTAGCATAGTTAGGAATGCAGTTCAACACATTTGTAGATGACATTATTTTTCAGTGTCAAAAGTTTGGACACCCCAGTTTACAGTGTTACCAGTGTTGGCTGCCACAGTAAATCTGGTAGTTATTCTTCCCCAGTGAAGATCCTTCAATCATTCCTGCTTTTCTCCTGAGTAAGATTCTTTTGAATATATCATATACTTGCTGGCCTTAATTTTGCTATTCTTTTTTGTAATCCTTTATATCCAATACCCTCATTCCTGAACTGGGTGCATACAATCATTACAAGGGTCCCATGAATTTTAGCTTTTGAATAGGAGTTGTTAAAATTCCTTCCCAGGGGAAAACAAGCAATATCTACCCTTTGTCTCAAGTTCCTAATAAATGAAGGTATGATTCTATCAAAATTCACTCTGGAGAACAAAAGAGTTCATTGGGCATCCTTATGGAGTATAGGTGAAGGGTCACTTACAGGATATGGTTACTCTTCCCTCAAAGAGACACACCTAGAAAAGCTCTACCCAGTAGGGATGCAAGGCTTCCCACAGCTGCAGATGGAGGCCCTGTTCTAGCATTCTCTGGTGTGACTGTGTGTGTATTCTGGCCCCTCCTGCAGGGGATTGCAGAGTTGTCAGTTGGTAGGAAGCAGCTGGACACCTGGGTTGGGGGTGAGCTATAAACAAGCCCAGCTGGGACCTTCTGCAAGAGGGTACAGCTGAACGCTTCAAGATGGCAGTTGGTTGACTTGAAGAAAAACACACACACACACACACACACACACACACTCTGTGCCTGTGACCTTTAGTTAGGCTAAACTTTACTTATCTTTTAAGACAGCTTAGGGTTCATGTCGTGACATTTTATTTATTTTATTTTATTTTATTCTCTATACTCTTACACATGGCTAGAAATCACTGAAATGGGTCAAAAGCAACCTTGGTCCATCCCATTCATTTCCTGTCTTATTTCACAGCCACTGTTTATTTTCCTTAAACTTCATATTAGCAACTGTGATTTTTACTCTCAGCCTATTAAAGAGAACATAATAACGTTCTCATACCTTCCTGCTGTCTTAGCACCCATAGCCAGTCTTTCCCTATCTGTACACACACTTTGCTGGGCCACTGAGTCTTGTTAATTCTGTCTAACAAATGCCTTTCAAATTCACCATGTCTTCATCTGCATGAAATGGTCTAGTTGAGTACTGCAACCTGCCATATTCTGAGTGACTAAGTCTCAACCCTGGAAAAGCACTAGCCTGTCGGGCACTATGTGCCAGCACAATGAACCACTGAGTTCAAGCTTTACAAGGGGTCGTGGCTTTGTCTTCCTCCAGACAAGAATGACCCTCAGCTCAGGATCCCTCAGTAGCTACTCGTTCTGTTCGGTACCAGTTGCCAGCAATCAACTCTCGAGGTTATCACTTGGCTCTCACTGCTGGTGCACTTTATGACCTATAGAGTGTCATATATAATAATTATATAATCACATCTCCCAATTTCTCTTAATCTAAGTTATTTCATTTTATTGTCTTCAATAATTTGCAATATGGCTCCCATGTTTTTGATAGTTTTGCAACTATTTTTAAAAATTGTGTGTGGATATGGGCACGCCACAGTGTACCCTGAAGATCAAAGGACAGCTGGGTTCTATGGATCGGGTTAAGTTTAGCAGCAAGCAACTTTGTCCATTAAACCATCTTGACTAGTTCTGTTATTCGGATGGCATCTTAGGCTAAGTTTCTCTACTTCCTGATAGTCTGCACTTTTGTTTTTAATTAGATCCTCATCTTTAGTGAAGTTGGTTTCCTTTTGTGGTGGCTGTTGTTTTTCATTTTGGTAGAATTAAAAATGGACAGAGTTTCATTTGTTTCTAGCTCAGCATTGATTGGTTTTAATGTTAACTTTTCATGGTATTCCTGAAAAACAGTTCTAGTATGTTATTGGAACCTCTGCCCTCAAGTCATTTTTTTTTTTAAAAGAAGATTGTAATTGAATGTATGTATAGGTGCCTGAGGAGGTCAGAAGAGTTACAGGTAACTGTGAGCTACCTAACATTTGGTGCTGGTAACATCTCAGTGACAGCAACAAGTACTCTTAACTATTGAATTGTCTCTCTGGTCCCCTGAGAGATTTTTGTCCCAGCAAAGAATTTCTTTGATACTCAAAATTCAAGATCTCTTGGGGCCTCTCTTTTCTATCATGAGTGCCATTGCTCAAATTACTATTCGGCATCTTGTTTCCCTTTACCAAGATGTTTGGAACTTCTCTATGAACTTCTCTAAGCCTTCATTTGCCTAATTCCACTCTTCTGTCTGATCTATTTTGAGTTTGTCTTACTGAATCCTCCCAGATGATAAGAACATGGCTCCCCATCTCACAGCATACATTGTGTTGTAAAATTCTTCCTCTAGTGACAGAACTACTTATGAGACTATAAGATTCTAAAGGGAAGAACATGCTGTACTCTGCTCAAAGTCTAGTAAAAAGTAGGGACTTGTTTCAGAACTGGTGAAGGCAGAGAACATTTACTGAGTTCTTGTCTCTGGGAAGGATGGCTATCATGTCATATGAATTATTACTTAGTCATATATTCAGCAAAATGTGTTAGATAAGTGAATAAAGAAAAATTTATTGTTTCCATGGTACATATACAAGACTTCCCCAGTGGTTTCAAGTGTGATGAAGTCATAGGTAATCTTCAGGTCACATTGGGGTAATTCAAATGTACATTTTACATAACCTGGCATTTGAAAAAATAGTTTTTTGAGATTTCAAGCAGCTTTAGTAAGCACCAACCAGACAGTAGTAATTGAATGTCAATATTCACTATTCACCCAGATATACACCCCTTTATGTTAACATTCACCTGTAAGGCAGAGAAACAGAGTTGCTATACAAGGTAACATAGCTTAATAAATATCTCTAATATTTTAAAAGTCTGAGAACCACATCAGTGAAGTAATCTAGAAATTCCTTTGGTCTTCAAGGAATATCAGGTCCAAAAGATTCTATATATTGTATGTTCTGACAGAAGGAATCCTGCTTTGAGTGACTTTACTCTTTAAAAAATAAAAATTCAGCCTTGCCTGGGTGTTTAAATGTTCCCCAGTTGATGCACACTGCTGCTTGCTTTGTATTTATTTTAGCAATCTCAAAGAATAAGATGGAGGGAAGAGGTCAGCAACGGTGGCCATGACGAGGGGAAGGATTCCTTGCACTGGCAGGAGATAGGGCTGGAAGAAGCACGGCAGTTGGATAAAACTATATATTTGGTTCCGAAAGAACCATGTTCCAGCTCCAGACTCACCCACACTAGAGAAAGGTGAAGTCCACTGTAGATAACGACTTTAACACAGTGGAGTGGCATGAATTAAAATATGCTATGCAAATGTTAAGCATTAATGGAGACAAGAGGATTTGGTTTTCACTGCTTACCTCTACATTTCATGGGATGTGTGAGGTTACATGCATGATGCCTTGCAAATTGTTGGCCTTCCAATTCCATTATCTTTCTCTGGTGTCCTTGGAAGAGTTGCACAGTAAGATAAAACCCTGGTATCAACCCTTCCTGGGGCCTGGTCTGCTTGCCTCTCTACCCAGTGCTCACTCCCCATCCCGTGTTCCCAGTATCCTGAAGGGGGCCATTGTTTTTGGATACCCCATGTGGGAGTCTATAACTCGGTCAGGAATAGTAAATGATTTGTTTAGAAGAGTCACTAGGAAAATGTCTGCAGAGGCACTTCATAAGATGGGGCAGCCTCATGGCCTGGCCTTTTGAGTATGCACTGCTAAGTACACAAGTTGTGATTCGGAAGGAGGCAAGGGGAAACTAAGATCTTTTTTGCCATTCTTGGCTTAGTTTTCTCTGTCCCTTATCTGAAGGAGTCACATGACAGAGGTGGCTAATAAAGTTCTCTTGAGCACAGAAAACCATAAGACAAAAAAAAAATCTCAATTTTGTACCCTAAAAGACATATTTGTAGCTATAAGAAAAAGGGTGACTTGCATTTTTACTGGAAAATAGTCTTCAGATAATTAACTAGCAATTTGAACTTAAATGATTATATTTATTAGATCTAGATATCCTGTGGACAGCCATTTCCTTTAAGTTGAAACATTCCTGAGGAAAAGAGTGAGGCTCAAAAAACTTAGGGAGCTAATGAAACAAGGCATAGGGTATCCACAAAATTTACAAAACTTAGGAAGCTCAGTGAATCCTTACACTCACCAAGCCCAGTCCCCAAGATTACCCAAGCAGCAAGCAACTGCTGTAAAGAGCAAACTCCTTAGTGGCACTGCCTTTAAGTTATGTAGGGAGATCCAGGGTGATAGTTTTATGATGTCACCCATGCTGGGACAGACCTTTTCTGTGATATAAATGCCTTAGATTCACTCATGTTCTTGTACATAGTCTTAATAAATTCACCAGATCATGGATGGAATCATTTCTTTTTGGTATGTCATCAGCACTTTATTTAAGGGTGACGAGCCATTTATTCAGATTCCTGCAAAAGACATGCAACACAACTAGCAAGGACATAGAATCTGAGGATCAAAGAGGAGTTGGGGAGGAGCAGCTGCACAGTGACAGTGACAGGTTAAGGCATGCAACTAAGACTAATCTGAGACTAGTACACTTACCAAGGCAATTCCAATGTGATGAACTTTCTGCATGTGGTAGGGGACAGTGTGCTTCCTTTCTGTAGTGGCAACTTCATGCTTCCATTAATGGGTGATAAGACATGCCACCAAGGTAAAGCCATGAGAATGGAGTGTCCTTTGAGGAAATGCCAAGTCCACCATCTTATCTACATGCTGTGAAGTGGCATGCTTCCCCGGTGAACTGGGCCTACCGGGCAACTTTAGGGGCATTCTCAAAACTGCTAATGAAGTTGAGAATACATGCCAATCCTGAAAGTACAATACATGGGATATGGCCATAATCAGGCTAGAGCAGCATGTTTTGCCATTGTTGTGAGTGAAAAGTCACAGCTGAGCTCAGCTCTGTCTGGAAAGCACTTGGAATAAGAGGAATTCTGATATGAAAAAGATATGTGAATTCTATCCTCTGATTTGGTAGAAGATGCAAAAAAAAAAAAAAAAAAAAAGCAAGCAAACAAACAAACAGATAAACCGTAGCATTTGGCAGGTGCAAGGAGGACAATACAAATTTGACCCCTGTTAAAAGCACTCCATCCCATTCCACCCCCACAGCCCCGCTTAAAAACTGGAATCCCACTGGGAACATAAGTGAGTGAAGAGGACAAAGGTAAGGCAGAAGTAAAAGAAGATGCCCTTTAATTCTAAATCCTAACACAGGGAAAATTCACGATTCAGCATAAGGTGTTGGGGTGACTAGTGCCCCAATACAGAATAAGGGAATGCTCTATGCATGAAAAGTTTTAACTGAACAGATGTTAAAACAAAGAATGAGATAGTCCCTCATAACCTGACTCACGAGGCTATGAGACATGCGTGCAGATGGGCAGTCCAAGTATCAAAGAAGTAGAAAAACAGAAACATAGGCTTATTCCTCCTTGAGACAGAGAATATGTAACCTAAAGCAATATGAGGAAAACCAGTCTCTGAAGTCTAGCTCATATAAGCCATCAGGGACACTTGGTAATCACTGGCTCAGATCTTTCATGATTATTAGAAACTGGAAAACAACAGAGGAAAGGCAGGCGATACTGAAGGAACTAGGCATGTGATAGGTAGGAGGTTGATAACCAGCTCACTGGACTAGACAGGGCTGCCCCAGGAAGGTTAAGAGGTTGACTTAGTAGGGAGATTGGGACTGGTACAGGGCTAAGAAGTCAACCTATGTGAGTGGGCACTCCCAGGAGTTGTAAGGTTGTTGAGTGAAAATTCCAGTGTTACAAGTTGATTAGCTATGAGCTATTGGCTCACCTCCTACCCCTCTTCCCTATAAGCTATTAACACTGCTGTTGGTTTCACATTAGAAGCAAATGCTAAGAATCTATTACTGAAGACACTGCACACTTTGACTATGGGACATGACACATCCATCTGGGACTGAGCTGGCAGGTTCGTACTGTAGACTCTATGTACTATAGCACGAACATGCTAGGAACGGCATGTCAGCTGTTGCAATAACGGCACGGCCATTACATAAACAGCCAATTGCTTTCTGCCTGGACTTAAGGGTTGTTTACAGGAGGGACTGATATCTACTTTTGCTAAGTAAAAGCAAATATTTGTGGCTAGAGGTCAGGAAGGCCAAGGGTTAAGAAACTAAGCACTGTTTCTGTTTTAATATATAAATGTGATGTGCCTACCCGTCTTTGAAACAGTCGTTTATACTCATGGATTTCTGCTGTCATCAGCCTCTAATATGGAAGAAAAGGCTGTACCCTCAAGTGGGTATTGCGGAACCGCAGAGACTTACACTCTGTCAAGCTGCTGAGAATAAGTGACTGTTACTATGGCCCATATGCTCAGGCAGAAATGGAAGAAAATATCCGGCTATCTTTTTTACCCCTTCCAAGGGTCATCTTGGAAGATAAGAGTAGAAAGAACATAAGATCTTTCATAAGATCACAGGAGTGCCATGCAGCTATGCCTCTCAAAGGAAACCCCCCTTCGGAGATAGGTTCCTAAGCCCCATAAGCTGATGACACTTAGGCTCAGAATGCTCACTGAGGATGCTCATACACAAGATTCATGAGGCCCCTCTCTTGATCTAAACAGGAAGCAACTGGTGGTGAAGGCTTCTGGTGGAGCTATCTTCAGACTGAACAGGCAGCTATGGGCACACAGCTACAAGAACTGTTACCCATGTTGGGGTGAAACATTCCATGACATAGGTACCTTTGTGCTTATGAGTAACCCTTTACTCAAGCTGTTACTAATGAACTCAATGACTTACCAAGCTAGATGGGTAGAAGAATTTCTTTGATCTGTCATTTATGTCTTATGTGGTGGGGATATTTGGTCACATCTCTGAAGGAAAAGTCACAAGACACAAGTGACAAATGTGGCCCCATAATCTGGAACTATGAATACAACTGCTTACAGGAGCTCACTGGGGCCTTCCAGCTGTTCTAGAACTCAAATTCAAAACAAACAAACAAACAAAAAATAACCTTGACTGTTCTTTCAAAGCTGCTGCTCCACAAAATTAAAGAATGTAACAATATGGCCCTTCTACTAGCCATAGTGTGTGCTACGTACACAGATGCACACCGCTGCCTGCCACGTAATGGTAACTTGGCTTTGGAATCTTGAGTATGTATCTCTACTCTCATAAGCCACAAGGCACAATTTCTCTAACGCTCAGTCTCACCCTTGAAATGCGGTTAACATGCCTATCTCACATGCTTATTTTATGGAGTAAATGATATAATTTATATAAATCTCTTGGCATAGAATCTGGCACAGGGTAGATGCTCAAAATGGCTATTCTTTTCTGCTTCAGGCTTGTTTAAGTTCTTCTGGGAAATCAAGACTTAAATAATAAGCACACAGTCCATTTTATTTCTTAATTACGAAAGAAAAGGGAGGGAAAAGATTGGTCTATTTATTGTCTTACCACAAATGAAGTGTTAAATGCAAACGAAAAATCAGTCCTTGCTCAGAGGCAGGATAGACTGAATTAAATAAGTGGTTGAACACAGATGAGACAGAAGCTGGGTGACAGAGTCTTTAACTGAAGACGGAATCAGCAAGGTGTCTACTTACCAAAAGGAAAGACCCTTTCCCTGCTGCAGTTGGCAGGATGCATGTGATTCTTATCCAGTGAGTGTGAAGTCCCCTGAATGTTCAACCCAGAAGGCAAAGAAAGCGAAAGTGATGTGTTCCTTGGCTTTTGGCTCTCAAGCATGCCATGGTCAGTGTGCCTGATCATGCTGAAAAACTGGTTTATTAGAAAGTGCTGGTATGAAGTTCAGAACTCTGCATGCTAGGTAAGTGCTCTACCACTGAGCTACAGCCCCACCTAGAGAAATGCGTTGTTCTGTTTTGACACTTTTCCCCTCATAAAAGTCCTAGTAGAGAAGCAAGAGAATATTAGCTCAAAGCTTATTACAATAGATTTTAAGAAACAGAATGAGGAATGGAAAAGGAGAAGATAGGAAGACGTAAGACAAGTCAAATAAGTAGTGGCTGGGACAAGATGGTCAGTGTGGGCGAAGCCTTAACTATCTTCTAATCTGAAACTTGACTGTCAGCATTAAGGTTTACGGTGGATTAAAAAATGTTATTGGCAATATGTAAATTGAAAATATAAAAATCATAGCAACTTAGTCTCTAATAAAATGCTTCCTCATACATACAGATGTGAGTAGCAATGGGGGACAGAAGACTCACATTCTATACCCTGTTCTACCTTGTAAGATGTGGTATCCTGGACTATTGTATCAGCTCATTTTGAAGGAGATGATTTTTCTCTCTAAAGGCAAAGAAGTGGACCATCCTTTGAGAAGCTTTCCAGATCTGACGACGCTGAGGAGGGGCTTCAAGAGGAACAAAGACAAGCGCTTTGTTTACTGTTTGATTTACAATGGATCAGTGAGGGATAATGAACGAGGTTTACTTAAGAACTGACATAAGCTGTACTTAAATACATATGTTGAGACATTGCATATCTGGACATTCTGGCCATGTTCACTAACCTCCAACATGAAGTGAATCCTCCTACATTTAGTGGATAGTACCCAGAATTAGTTACTGTCTTAAATAATGTGGGTCGATCTTTATGTACCAATTTAAGACAAAATGCCACAAATTAATGTGAAGTTGAAAAAGTAAGGGACATCACACTTGACGCCCACCAGGAAGGAAACAGCATTTATTATTTCGAAGCCAAATGTATGCAGATGTATTTAAATTCCCACAACAGTTACAGTCAACAACAATCTCACAACACAGAAACCGTCACTTACTGGGAACAGGAGAAACAACAAGACTGTAGCTGGACTCCAGGGGTGAATGTACGTAACTCAGGACAAGTTACTTTACATGTGTACACAATCAATACATCCTGGCTACCTACTGCTCTAGCTAGGAAATTTCCTTCTGGCTTGGTCTGAGGCTCTTTCTCTTTGTCATCTATGATGACGAAGGTTGGGATCTCTGTGGTTTGACCTAGCAGAATCTGGGAAGACAGAAGAAATCACAGCAGTCATTCTTTGTGGGCAGTTCAGTGTCTGTTTTCCTTGGTAAGCTGGGTCCACTAAGCAAGGATACATTCCTAGTCCTACCGTTCTTCAGGTAGTTTGTAGAAAAAAAGCTCAATAAATACATGCCCCAACTTGGACACAGAAGCACTGAAATTTGTGGGTGCCAGGGCTCCTCAGTATTAAGTCCTTCATGGGGGTAGCTGTAGGAATTTGGTATCAAGCATTCCAAGCTCTTTGGGGGAGTCAGGTGGTTCATCAATAGTCTACCCTGTTTTAGTGTTCAGTAGATATAGACTGCTTCAGTGTCAGAGAGAAACTTTGAAAGGAAAAGTGCACAACTTTGAGTCATTTAATTCAGTGCATAAACATACACTGAACCCTGGTTTTATATCTCATAATAGTCCAAGTGCTGAGAAGAAAGGGGAAGAAGCCATGAAGAAGTGAATCAGGAAATAGCAGGAACTTTAGCAATATTAAGGATTCACATCGAAACCTAGAATACAATCTGACCTGTGATCAGAGTGGGAGGCTCTTTATCAAGAGAATCAAGAAAATCAAGGGAGCTGGGTGCAAGCCTTTATTCTCAATCAGCATTCAGAGGCAGAGACAGAAGGCCTCTGTGAGTTCTAGGCCAGCCTAGTCTATATAGTGAGTTCCAGGACAGTCAAAGCTATATAGAGAGACAGTGCCCGAAAACAAGCAAGCAAGCTAGCAAGCAAACCAAGCGAAACAAAATGAAACTAAATGAAAGGAAATGAAACGAAAATGAAAACTAAGCTAGGAGAAAACCAAATCAAACCAAGCCAAACCAAACCCAAAACCAAGCCAGGGAGGAAAAAACAAATCAAACTAAACCAAACCAAACCAAACTAAACCAAATCAAATCAAACCAAACCAAACCAAACTAAACCAAACCAAATCAAACCAAACCAAACCAAACTAAACCAAACCAAATCAAACCAAACCAAACCAAACTAAACCAAACCAAACCGAACCATACCAGGCCAAACCAGGCCAAACCAAAAAAACAATCCTTTTCAGTATTTCATCTCAACTTGCCATGAAAGATGATACAACATTTGGCTTTCTGTCTTAAAGGCATTTAACTTCACAAATAACTCAAGCTCGAATGGTAAGACCACCCATCAAAGATTACCCAACACTACTAGTATTTGCAAGTCTTTGTGCTCAAACCTCTGTAAGGCAGGTGCCTCGAGGGAAGTCTGGCCAAAAACAGCGGTTCTCAAAGTGACCAGTACAGAACGCAGAGCACCACCTCAGTCTTACGTACAGATTCAGGTGCTTTCAACTCGATACCCACTACCTGGGCAAAGGAAGTAAAGATGAGGTTTCATGCAGAAAACACAAACTTATCAAGTGACGGCTATGTTCAAGCAAGGAGAGGACAATGAAGCAGAAAGTCTAGAGCTGTTTTGTGTTGGTGTCAAGCGGCAGTCACCTCACCTGTATGTTCTGAAATGACACGAGTCCCTCAATAGTGATGCAGATCTTTCTGGCCTTGGAATGACTGTCTCTTGCCACTATACAGACACAATGCAAAGGCTACGTGTATAGGAGACGGGAGGAGAGGTCAGTAGCTGGTCTTAGGAAGAAAAATGCACCACTTTGCTGTAGCCCTGCCCACTCTTTATGTTAGGCAGCAATGGCAGAAACTTTCTCAAGATTGACGGCCCCAAAGTATTCCACTGTCACTTGCTTCTCCCAACAAGCCTCCCATAGCCATCCTGACACCTCACTGAAATTGTTTTCTGGATTAAAGTCCATGGGGCTGCTTCAAAGAAGACCTGCAAACAGAGATGCCTTGTGACTTCCGTGTCACAAGCTTGCCTGGCTTTCACCTGCAGACTGTGGATAGGATAGCCTGTCAGCAAAACCCTGGATGTGGTACTTCTGTCTAAGACCAAGACTGTTCAAGATCAGCTGGGCCTATATACATATACAGCACAGAGAACAGACAGCTTTATCTGCGTGTAAGATACAAGACAGCTCCTGTATTTGTGCTTGCAGCCAACTATTGGACTAAGCACAGGGTCCCCAATGGAGAAAGGACTGAAGGAGCTGAAGGGGTTTGCAACCCATAGGAAGAACAATATCAACCAACTAGACACCCCCCTCCCCAGAGTTGCCAGGAATTAAACCACCAACCAAAGAATACATATGGAGAGACCCATGGCTCCAGCCGCATATGTAGCAGAGAATGGCCTTGTCAGACATCAGTGGGAGGAGAGGACTTTGGTCTTGGGAAGGCTTGATGCCCCAGTGTAGGGAAATGCCAGGGCAGGGAGGCGGGAGTGGGTGGGTGAGCACCCTCATAGAAGCAGGGGGAGGGAGGATGGGAGAGGGGGTTTCCAGAGGGGAAACTGGGAAAGGGGATAACATTTGAAATGTAAATAAATAAAATATCCAATTTTTTTTTTTTAAAAAAGATACAAGACAGTCATGGCTCAGAGAGAAGAAAGTGTGTGAGAGAACCAGGATGGCCACGGAATATAAACTAGCAAACTTTCAGTTCACTATGAAAAGTCCGACAGATGGTGAGACGAGGCGAAGAGGTCCCCGAACTGGCTGTCAAGGGTAGGAAGGGAGAAGTTGCAAGCGCAGACAGTAGCCTCTAGCTCTACAGGGAAGTTCTGGGTCTGTCACTAAGCCAGGTGAGAGGCACACACTAGACAGCTAGACAGTCTCCAACCACTGGCATGGATCACAGGTGATAAGATCGCAAGTGAAGGGGGCGGGGTTCGCTGGGAAGGAGGGAAGGCAAAACCTGCAGGGAGGGCTCTGGAGCAATGTGAGATGCTGAGTGAAAAGTCTGATGAGAATGGAAGGTGGGTGTCAAGGGGCCCAGACTACTCTCCACTGGCTTTTAGGGCGCCGGAGCGGTTGGCATGGACGAAATCCGAGGGGCACAGTGCATGTCCGCAGGCCCCAGGAGGGGGCGAAAGGAGGTGGTAGCTGGGCAGAGAAGCCTGGAGCGCCACCCTTGTCTCCGGACGTCCCGGCTCCGGCCGCGAGGAGGTGACATGGCTACAACGCCCAGGCCGCGGGGACCCCGCCGCCACCCCTTCCCAGGTGGGCGCTGTCCCCCGGCACCAGGGGGGCGGGGTCTGCTGCCCCTCCCTACGCTCCCGCCCTTCCCGGCCCTCATTCCCCGCCCGCTACGGTGCCCGCTCGCCGGCCAGGTCCCCGACACTCACGTCTCCCGCGGCTCCAGCGGCTCCTCCCCTGCCCGGTGCTCCCCCACCCACTCCCGGCCAAAAGAGCGGAGCGGGATCCGAGTCGCGCGGGGCCCAGCGGGTCGGAACACGTGGGGCCTCCGCGTCCGGAAGCGGAAGCGACCGCTCGCCCCACCTCCAGGCGGTGCTGGAGCCTGTCTAGGCTGTGGGAGGTTTGGTCCACTCGTTGTGTTTCTGTTGGTTGAAGCCTGGGGCTGCTCCAGTGAGACCCGTGCTGGACAAGCATTCCCTGGACTGCTGCCCTCTATGGCCAGTCCCCTTTGCGGCAAATCAGTCAACCCCCTAGGCTTGGGATTCATTGCCCACCTCCTACAGTGTTTTGTTTTCACCTTTCATGTTGGTTTTGGTATCTACATCTCCACAAGAGAAGCCCCTTCTCACACAGTTTTCTTTTCCTTTAAGCGTGGAAGAAAGAAAAAAAGAAAGATTTGGGTTTGAATGCTAGCTCCTTCATGCACAGCTGTTGCAGGGGCCGTCAGAACATCTACCCGTCAACTCTGTCCATCTTGAAAAACCACAAAACAACAACAACAACAACAACAACAACAACAACAACAACAACAAAAACCCCCTCAAACTGTTGGTCTTAGAACTAAAAAACTGCAATGTAGACGGAAGCTCAGTAAGAGATTGGTGGTGTTCTCTATTGGACTTTGTGTGCTATTTTGATGCCTCTTTGCCACTGCCTTCCCTGAGCTGAATTGCTCATTTTTGTCTTTGCCACAAACATTTCTATAGTCAGTTTTGCCCTGAATGTCACACGGTGACATGTGCAAGCCTTCTCCTTTCAGCTATTTCTTGAAAACCATTTCAATCCATTGGACAAGCTGCTATAGACTGTTCAGAATACTTTGAACTGGAGATGTCAATCGCTTTTGCTAGAGAGGCAGTTACAGTTCAGCAGAGAATGTTACAGGGCTCTGTGGTGGCCCCAACGGGAAAACTGTTTTTCTTTGGTCCAAAGAGTAGAATCTACCTTTAGCCTGGATAGAGACCAGACAATCCTGAGTCATAATTCAGTTGTGACAAGCCAATTACTTGACTAGGGGATCACCCCTCCAGCATGCAGGTTCACTTATACCGTGGTAAAAGACACAGGAGTTGGCGAAGCTATCCCTTTAATGAGATAATGTACTTTTTCAGAAACCCGATTCTGTTCAGTAAAGGCAGAGACAGTGCTAGGATGGAAAGGTCTGTCTGCCCTTCTGAGTCCTGGCTCTGGTATAGTTTTTTCCCTTCCTCCCTTCCTCCTCCTCCTCTCCTCCTTTTTCTTTTCTTTTCTTTCTTTTTTTTTAAAAAATATTTTTCTTAGGACATTGGCCAGAGTCAAAATACTCTTTTTCTGTTACTTTGTGTCTTTCCATCATTTTCTGAAGTACCTCCCTCCCCCATACTATGTGACAGCTCACAAATGTCAGGTTTCTTTTCTTCCTCTTGTCTATCTTTCTTCTCTAGGCGGGGGTGGAAATGTACAGTTTGCCTACTCGGGTATTTTTTTTTTTTGTCTAATAAAATTGTCTTTGAGGTTTCTTCTTAGTCCATTTTAAAATTTTATTGTTCATGAGGCTAAGTACTCCGAGAAGGGTACCAGCTAATGAAGATTTAGCATGAGAATTTGCTCCTCCAGTTATGGAGGCTGAGACGGTACAGGATCTGGGTAGACTGCAGAATGGAGAACTGAGAAACTGGTGGTGACATTCAGCCCCAGAACAGATAGGTGAAGGTGGGTGGTGTCGCTGTGAACCCTGCATCAGCGGGCACGAGAATCAGGTTCTTGGTATATCAGGATGAAACGATGCCTTGCCCCAAAAGAAAGTATCTCTCTCTCTCCTGCCTTTTATATTCAGCCCTCAACAGGTTGACTGAGACCCACTGATTCAAGTGCTGACAAGTTCCATGCGCACGTACGTGGCAAGGGTGTGTAGGGACAGACAGATTTTGTCCAGTTATCTGGGCATCCCTTGGCCCCGTGAAATAGACACAGACTTTCCCTCAACCATGTTTGGTCCTTTGTTCTCTTCCTTTCATCACCGAGACTTTATTCTCTGTAGACTGTTAAATATAACTCTAGGTTCTTATTCAAGACAGTTTTGACTATTTTCAAGATGGCTTTGGGTAAAATTCATGGGATTAATTCTCACTTTCCCTCCAAATGACCGTTTGCCCGGATCAATTCCAATGTGGCTATTCTGATTAGTGAGCATAAGGCACAGCGATTGAGATAATAACACTTTTCTCACACACCCTGTTTGTGTGTGTGTGTGTGTGTGTGTGTGTGTGTGTGTGTGTGTATTCAATTTAATACCAAAAGGAATGTGCAGTAATCTCTCTAAAATATTGAGTTTTGATGAGCTTTAAATGGTAGTTTTCCTCGTCGGGAAAAGGGTGTATTTCATATTCATTTCCACAAGCTAAATCACTGGAGTCATCATTAGAGTTTTGACAGATATCATGGCCAAGTGTGTGTTTGCTTCTTAGGGGCTCTGCACGTTAAATCTGCAAGTGAGCTTTCAGAGTCATGACCGTCACAGAAACCGGAAGTGGAATTTTCCAACTAAGGTTCTCAGTGGTATTAGCTCTGAGACATCTTGTGTTTGTGCCTTCACTACTGGGACTAAATTCTAGAAACTGAAATAAGCCACAAAATAGGAATCAGAACTTTTTACAAGATGCCCTCGAGCTTTTGTACTATCCGGGAGTGGAATCATCTTGCCTAAAATTGTGTATCATGTCAAGGTAGAGGGGGCCTTATTAACGTCTGATCAAACAGAAAGTGGGTTCGTTTTAGACATTTTTGAAAGACCATCAGCACTGATAAGGAGACTCTGGTGTATTTCTCTTAGGGTAAAGCAATAGGGTTGAGAAAATGAGGCATGGGATGCCTTGTGCATGGGACAGCAAGATACAGTTATTGATAGAGTGTCTCAGTGGTAAAACAGGATTCCTATGAGATTACAGATGACTTTGCTAAGCCTTAGGGGTCAGCACAACAAGAAATGACTGTAAAGACACTCTCCCACGATAGCTTATCTCCCTCGGGCCCATACTTTCAGAAAGGAGAGACATGCAGTCCCCTATGGCTGCAACAACTTCCTCATTCCCAGCCCTTTACCCTGCCCCCATAAAGGCTCAAAGCCAGCCTTTTTCATGGCAGACCCCAAGTTTCCCCTGGGAGAGAGGCTGCCCCTCACTATGTGTGCTAATGAACACAGCCCTGTTTATTGAAATCCAGATGTCCTGTCTCTTCCTGCTGCCTCAGAAATCTAACAGTTATCAATAAATGAGGGCAACAGGATTCTTCACACACTTTAAAACTTACTGCCATTTGTCTGCCTTTGCTCTTTCCCTTTCGGCAGGTAACTGAGCAAGTCCTGAGTTCTGCCTCATGTATCTTAGAGAACCTTAACACATTTCGGTTGAAGATTTAGGAGACTTATCCTCTTTAAGGAGAAATCCCAGCTCATCTATACATAACAAATATAAATTCATTTTAGATAATTAAATGGGGACCCTACCCACCACAGTTTACTTTCATAGCTCTGTTTTTTTTTTTTTTTTTTTTTAGATAACATTGTACTAGAATTTCTGATATTTATGGGGAGACCTTTGTCAGACTCTTCTACAAGTTTGCCTATCGGGTCTGTATTAATATCTGCATTAGGCTCCTACTGGTGTACTGAAGGTTTCACTTTGCATGATGGGTGTTTGCACAAGTAATGGCTTTTCTTAGGGCCCCCTTCACTTCTTTGTTTCTTATGGTATAAATAAAGGGATTAAGAAGGGGTGTGAGGATAGTGTTTAGCACGGACACCACCTTATTAATCTTAAAGGAGGAGTGTGCTGTGGGTCTCAGGTACATGAATAAGACAGCTCCATAGAGCAGAGAGACTACTGTCAGGTGAGAGGCACACGTAGAAAAAGCCTTTTGGCGGCCAGACGCGGAGGAGATCCGTAGGATGGTGGATAAGATGTAGATGTAAGAAATGATGGTAAAGAGGAGTGACCCTGGGATCACAATGATGGTTGCCAGGAGACCAAGTAGTTCCAATATGCTGGTGTCTGCACAGGCAGCTTTCAAGATGGGACCCACGTCACAGTAGAAGTGGTTGATGACATTGTTGCCACAGAATGGCAACTGTACAAGCAGCATTGTCTGACAAAAGACGATGGTGAAGCCTGCTAGCCAGGAGCTGAGGGCCAGCTGTAGGCAGAGGTTGCTGGTCATAATGGTGGGGTAACGGAGGGGCTTACAGATGGCCAGGTAGCGGTCAAAAGACATGCTGCCCAGAATCAAGAATTCAGTGGTGCCCAGGAAGAAGTGGAAGAAGGCCTGTAGCAGACAGCAGGCAGTGCAGATGATTGTTTTTGATACCACAAAAGTTTCTAGCAATTTTGGGATGACGGTGGTGGTATACCAGATCTCTAGGAAGGCTAAGTTGCAAAGAAAAAAGTACATTGGAGTTTGAAGCCTGGGCTCAACCCAGACAATAACGATAATGAGTCCATTGCCTGAAAGGGTTAATACGTAGATGAGAAAGATCGATATGAAGAGAAGGGCTTCCCAGCCTTGGATGCCAGGGAAGCCTAGGAGGACGAACTCAGTGATTGCAGTGCCATTTCTCATGTCCTTTGATCTCCCAGGAAGACAGCAAGGATGTAGTTCTTAGAATCTGACGATGACCATGATAATGATGACGATTCTAGTCAAGAGATATTGGTTGTTAGTTTATATTTTAGATGTATCTCTTATGAATAACAGAAAAACTTAAAAATAGTTGGCTATTAACTGCTAGTCATTCATCTATCCAATCATTCACTCATTTACTCACTCATTTATTCAGTCCCTGGTGCTGATAATGTACCTCAGGGCTTTATGCATGCTAGACAAACCCTCTATCGTGGAGCCACAGCTCCAGCCTGCTTTTTATTTTAGACCATAGTCAAGGAGAGTTGGAATATCAACAGCAATAGATTTGTATCGTGGTCCTTCAGGACATGGCTGTATTTCAGGACCCTCTTTCTCCATATATACATATCCAGTAGGCATTGTTCCCTTACTGATTGATGATCTGACTTTGGGCTCCTAAACCAACTTTGAATTCTTAAACTTCCATTTATTTATGAGTGGGCACATGTGCAACATGCCCATGGCACACGTGCAAGAGTTAAAGGAAACCTCGAGGGAGTTGGTTCTCTCCTTTTACTGTGTGGATTCTGCAGATTGAACTCAGGTCGTCAGGCTGTCGAAGCACCTCTACTTGCTAAGCCACCTTGCTGGCCTCAAACCAGCTCTTAATAGACTTTGAAAGTATTAAGTGAACTTGAAAATGATAGTTTTTTTACTCACATACTTAAGAAAATAATAATTTTAAATGTAATAGCTTACCTGTCAACAAGCCATAGAATGACTTAAAGTGAGTATAGTGTAAATACGAAGCATGTATGTAAATGTAACTGAGAGCTCATGAGAAATCAACCCTTATACCCATATTGCATTCTGAAAGAAAAATATTTTTCTGGTGCTGAGGTTTGAACCTAGGAGCAGGGATATGATAGACAAGTACTGTATCCCTGTGCTATGTCCCTAGTACAGATACAGTGATGGGAACCCATGTTACATGTGTTTATAAAAATAACTAAAAATAATAATTGCTATTATATCAGTGGGTGGGATAAAAATTAGAGCAGATGCCTTAATTTTATTTGCTTTTACAATTTCTTTGTTGTTGTTGTTGTTGTTGTTGAGAGAAAGGGAAAAGGATTGAGACACAGTCTCTTAGCCTTGGTTAGTTTGGACTTCGCTATTTTGCCCAGGCTGGCCTTGTACATCTTCTTGTCCTTCTCCTGAGTATTTGTGATTTTGTACTATAAGCTTAGCTTTAAACCAAATGTTTGTTAATGGGCCCACATTCTAATTAAGGTCCTTTCTTTAAGGGGACCTTATCAAATGATACAAACTGAATAAACAAGACTCTGGAGGAAGTAGAAAAATGTCCTTAGATTAAAATGTGTAAGCTCAGTTACTTGATATATGGAAACACCTAATTCGTGTATGTTGGATAAAGAACTGTAGACATTAACCTAAATAAGCGAAAAGATAAGCCTTTGGTTCTAGTAAAGTTCACCAGGAAAGCGTAGAATGACAGCCAGTGTTAATGAGAGTCTTTTTCCTTGTCATTTTCTTGGAAATGTGTAAGATAAAGTACTGGGAGATGAACTGTACAGTTCTAAAATACACCAAAAACAGCTCAAAGGAGGATGCCTCCGGCTCTCTGATAGGTGGCTTTCTCTCCATTAATTTCTCTCTAATGCAGGTGAACATTGAGAGATTTGGGGAGAAAGGTTCCTCTATTTCATCAGTTTTCTTCTCCCGATCAAGGCAAGGCTATCTTCTGTAATATCATAAACTGGGTACTTTTCAAGAAATGGTAAGGAGAAAGGGAGGAAATTTTGACTTTGCATTAATGACTGATGTAACTGGCCATCTGCCTGGGCTTTTTATCTAGGGTAGACATGGAATTGCCTTCATTTCCCATATAGAGGAGTGTGGCAGCCTCTCTAGATCAGCATGAAATGTCCTGGTGCTATATGCTATATACTACACGCTATTTGGAGGATCAGATGAATGGATTCCATAGGCACTTGACAGAAGCTCATTATGTTTTAAATTCTGTTGCCCACTAAGGAATATATAAATATCCTGAATGATAACTGTAACATCACCTAGTAAATGAAAAATCACTTGGTGGAGTCACACACAGGCTTCTTTGGGGGAGACTCAGAAAATACCCTTTGCCCAGAGACACATGGACAGAGAATAGAGTCAGAGAAAGAGAAGCATAAACTGAGTCTTAGGGTTGAGTACTAGGCAGGGTCAAAGACCCAATGTTCGTGAAGTAAAGAGTAAGGAGTCTCATATGAGCTAGAGCTGGGAGTCAGCTTTTTTCCCCCCCGAAGGTGGAGTCATACGACTTTAGTAGGGGAGGGTCTTGAGCCTTGCTCACATGGAAAGATTCACAGGTAGGCAGTGTGAGGTCACCCTTCATCCCTAACACACGTGCGGGTGGAATTAAGTTTTACGGAGTCAGTCTAGGTGGTCTCTGCATGAGTTTGTTTGAGATCCTGTTCATAGCAACAACCTGGTAACCAGGTAACCACACAAGGTATAGATAAGAAAGAGCCATTTCCTCCCTCCTTCTCTAAAGGATCTAGCTTGGTACAGAAATAAAGGGGATCCTGGAGTGGCAATAGAAAAAGGTGCTAATGGAAGGCCAGAACCCGCTGAGAGGAGTGATCCTAATAGGAGTGGCAGATGCTGTGGTGGCCCACAGAAGGGATGCTGAGTCTGAGCTAATCAGGAAACAGACAGCTGCACAGGGCAAAGTTTGGAGCACCCTGTGGACTTTTTTTGATATTTCTGAAGGAAGCTGGATATTTCATACACACAAGTGACAACAACCCCTCAGCCCCTCCACCCCCATCAACTTTAGGAAGCTAAGGCTTCAGAGTTAAAACACTAGATTAAACACTTGGATTTATATGTTTACTAAAATTGAGTACTATATTGTGTGGACATTTTATTTCCCCATTAGGAATGCTGTGATGTGTAGAGTGAAACGACACTCCTCCACCTTTCAGGAGATCAGGAGATCAATGAGTTAGCTCCTTATTCCCCGCTTGGTTGTTCTTCATATTGGCGTTTGAGTCTGTGTTATTAAACTTTCATCAGTGTAAAAGTACAGCCCCTAACTGGGCTCTTTCTTCTCATCTCCTACACCCTTTCCTACTCACAGCTCGAATTGTCCTAAGGTTCGTAGCTCACATCCTTCTTAGCATAGCATTGATGACCTCACCTTGTCCACTTTTGCAGCCTTACCTGCCATGTTTTCTTCTTTCCCTATTCTGTGTTCCACACATAATCTCTTGGATTCAAAGCTTGGCAAATGACTACCCTGGTTTGGTAAACACAGTTCTATTGGAGCACAGTCAGACTCACTTGCTTTGGTGTTATCTGCCTGCTTTTGTGCTAAATGTCAGACTTGAGCAGTTGCAACAGGGACCATACAGGCCTCTAGTGTGACTAAAACATCTTCTATGTGGCCCTTTGTAGACATAGTTTGCTCACCCTGTTCTAATTCCTGGAGAGAACCACCCTTCCCTTTGCTTTTCTATTATTGCACAATGGGCTCTCCTTGCTCTTTCCCACTGTCTTCACTGCAGACTAAGTCCTACTTGATTTCTAGATCTCAGCTTAGGTGAGGTCTTAGTAGAGTCTCCTCCATAAAAAGTCATCTTCAAAGTTCTATATTCAGGCCAGCCAGAGACTGTATCTATATTCTTCTAACAAGGATGTCTTGTTAGACATGTCTATATTTGGCCATATCTATATCTGAATACTCAAGGAACTGAATTATCTTTTTTGGCTTTATTCATAGATGCTAAGCTGAGGGATCTCAATAGTATCTGCAGGACCTATACATAGAACAGAGTGTGAAATAACATTGAATGACATTTGCTAAATGATATGTAAGTGCATAGCTTGTTGACAGTATGCCCCCAGTTGTGTATACATTTATGTAGACCGATGTATGTCTGCATTTATATGTGGTATATGCTTGTCATAACAGGGACAATGTACTACATAATGTGTCTCCAAGTCTGCTGTTAAGCCTGGCTTCAAAAGGTTTTGCTGCATGTAAATCTCCCTGCTCTATCTTTTCCAAAACAGGAAATGGTGTTTCCTCTTTTTTTTTTTGTTTGTTTCTGTTTCCAGAAATTCCAGATTGCCAGAGTACACACGTCTTTCTTAACTCATTTAACCTTGACTATCTTGAGATTGTGTTATTTTTCCTAAGCAATGTTGTTGCAATAAAGGACTTTGCCCTTTTAAATTTTTTTCATTGCCTTAGAAGAAGAAAAAAAAGGGTTAATAATATATGTATTTTCTTTTCTGCATGTGAGCTAAAAAAATTTTTTTTTTCGGAGCTGGGGACCGAACCCAGGGCCTTGGGCTTGCTAGGCAAGCGCTCTACCACTGAGCTAAATCCCCAACCCCTTGAGCTAAAATTTAATAGTATCCTAAACCTTGTTTTTTACGTTTTTAATTGTTGACATAGGAAAATTCCAGTTTTTAAGATTTTGGTCATGGAGTTAACTTGAAGAGTCTTAGCACGATAGAGCCTTAAAGCACAGATATTATGTAGTGTACATTTCACTAGAATCACTACCTGAGGATGCTGCTACAGTAGAACTTGAGTAAATAGCTAATTTGAAATCCCTTCAAGGCCTCAACATTCTGGTTAGGTGCGTAGTCATGACTTTTCATTGTGAGGCTGAACTTCATCTGCTAGAATCTGCTTGATGATCAATCTCCATGCATCAATGTTAACTCTATTTATTCATTCTGGAGACAAACAGAACCTTATACTAAGCAATAACTCTTCCTTCTCTGTAGCCAAGAGATACTCACAGCACTGAGGATGTGCAAGAAAGTAGTTCTGGTCCAGAAGTGTGCCTCTGCTCACGGTTCTACCGAGGAAAAAGGGGTCTTGTTAGAAAGACAGCATAATCCAAACAAAAATGTTTCTTTCTTCTGCTAAAGCAAATGAACCCCTTGTTAGAAATGAATGCCAGTGCCTTTCAGCATCATTGAATTCTCTTCATAAATAGCTTAAGAAATAAGAAAATTCTTCAGTGTTTAGAAGAATTGCCTTGAGTGTGATTAATGGACGAGTTCATGCTAGTCCAAGTTTTCTTCTCTGAAAATAATGATTTGTCAATAGGCCACCTTTCTAGTCTCCTCTGAGACACTAGTCCCCATGGATGAGCTTCAGATAGTCCTGGGAGAAAAGAAGTTCTCACTGAAAGTTTATTCATAAGTGAAGTTCAGGAACTCACAGTTTCTGAGTCCTAATTGGTATCCATCATCCTTGTATTCTTAAGGTAATTAATTAGCCTTCATCTGAAAACCTACACTTTTACCTACTAAATGTTCAATTTCTCAGTTTCACTAAGAAGGGAAATCAATGGTATTTGACCGGTGAAGTGAATCATGAATCAATCACATGATTCATGGGTAGAATACTTTATTAATGATATGGCAAATGGTCAAGGGCGCAGGGATTTGAGATCAGATGGAATAGAGTTGTACTTGAGTTTGTATGAACTGTCTCAAAGGTGACTAATGAAAAGTCAGAGAGTGACATGTTCAAGGCTATTTAGAGAGCTGATAGAGGGAACATAAATAACTCATCATTGGAGAAGACTTTCTGGGAAATGCGAAAATTGGATTGGAATTGTAAATTGCTCCCATCATGAGCCAAGAAGCTATCTCCATTTGACATCTGCTTGCAAAAGAACAATTACTTTTCTCCAATGGAGCCTCACTGGGTATATTAACCACACACACAGCAGTAAAGGTCCAACACAAGATGGTATTTTTATAGACGTTTTGCTCATATCGCATTGTTTGGGGATTTTTGTCTTACTGGTTTTTTTGCTTGTGTATTACGGTTTCCAATTTTGTGTTTTATGGATTTTGTTTTTTGCGTGTTTTTGTCTTTCTGTGTTTCTTGTTTTATTATTTTTATTCAAATTGATAGTCATGTTTTTTTTTCCTTTTAAAAAAATCAGAGTGAGAAAAAAGTTTTAACACCATTACATTTTTAGAGGATAATTTCTTGATTTCCTTTCTATGGTCATGCCCAGCTTCCATTGTCGTACCTGACCTGCAGCAAGAGATATTCAACTTTTTAAATAATGTAGTTCAGAGAACAGCCGTAAAACATGGGCTTCTCCCATATTCCCTCCTAGGAATCCTGCAGTTTAGGCAGTGCCTTCCCTGTTGGTTCATTTCTTTCCTGGATGCTTGGTTCCTAAGGGTCATCTGGCTCCAATTCTCTGTTGTGCTTGTTGGGATCCATTGAAATTTCATTTTGCTCCATCATGATTAAAGGGCATTGCTTTGATCTGTCTGGCCTACCCTAATAAAAACACCATAAGTAGGCTAGCTTATAAAAAACACAAATACATTATCTCGTTTTTTTTATTGGAAATTTTTAATTTACATGTCAAATGTTATCCCCTTTCCTAGTTTTCCATGCATAAATCCTTTAATCCACCCCCCACCTATCCAACCACTCTTTCCCACCTCCCCACCCTGGCATTTCCCTACACTTGGGGGTTCAGTCTTGGCAGGACCAAGGGCTTCTCCTCCCACTGGTGCCTAACAAGGCCATCCTCTGCTACATATGCAGCTGGAGCCATGGGTCTGTCCATATGTACCTTTTGGAAGGTGGTTTAGTCCTTGGAAGCTCTGGTTGGTTGGTATTGTTGTTCTTATGGGGTTGCAAACCCCTTCAGCTTCTTCAATCCTTTCTCTAACTCCTCCAATGGGGACCCTGTTCTCAGTTCAATGGTTGCTGTGAGGATTTGCCTCTGTATTTATCATGGTCTGGTAGAGCCTCTCAGGAGACAGCTGTATCAGGCTCCTGTCAGCATTCACTTCTTGGCATCAGCACTATTGTCTGGATTTGGTGGCTGTATATATATGGGCTGGATCCCCAGGTGGGACAGTCTCTGGATGGCCTTTCCTTCAATCTCTGCTCCAAATTTTGTCTCCATATTTCCTCCTGTGAATATTTTTGATTCCCCTTCTAAGAAGGACTGAAGCATCCTCAAGTTGGTCGTCCTTCTTCGTGAGCTTCATGTCATCTGTGCATTGTATCTTGGGTAATCTGAGCTTTTGGGCTAATATCCACTTCTCTGTGCGTGCATACCATGTGTGTTTTTTTGTTATTGGGTTACCTCACTCAGGATGATATTTTCTAGCTCATTCCATTTGCCTATGAATTTCATGAAGTCATTGCTTGTAATAGCTGAGTAGTACTCCATTGTGTAGATATACCACATTTTCTGGATCCATTCCTCTGTCGAAGGATGTTTGGGTTCTTTTCAGCTTCTGACTGTTATAAATAAGGCTGCTATGAATATAGTAGAGCACATGTCCTCGTTATATGTTGGAGCATCTTTTGGGTATATGCTCAGGAGTGGTATAGCTTGGACCTCAGGTAGGACTATGTCCAATTTTCTGAGGCATCTGCAGACTGATTTCCAGAGTGATTGTACCAGCTTACAATCCCACCAACAATACATTCTCTTCTAATGTTGCAGTTTTAGTACCTGCACAGTGCAAGAGAAGGTGATTACAGATGTTGACTTAGTGAGAACCTGCTTCTCAGTTCATTGATGACTGGCATTTTACTTTATCTTCACCTGGAGAGAGACAAGTCAGTTGTCTGAGGCTTCTGTCATCCTGACAATGAGGGTGGGTCTTGAAGGCCCAATCTTCTCACGAAGTGGAGACTTTTGCTACCATCACCTTCAAAGTTAGGATGTCAATGTGTGAATTTGGGGGAGGATGTAAGAATCAGTCCATTGCAGTGATGTTTACTGCCAACTTCATATTCCTCCCAGTATGCTTCTCTCTGGTAAGTAACCACCAACTGCATCTGTTACCTGGCAGAGGCTTATGAGCAGCACAATATAGTAAAATAAATAACCCAGTGTAACTGCAATGCATGGAAACTCCAGAGTGTTCTCACACTTGTACACTGATTTTTATTCATTTTGTGATGACAAGGGAGTGCATCTAGAAGTTATTGTAAGGCTATGATACGAAGTGGGACACACCAAGGACCTCTGACATGCCTTGTTCTGAGCCATCAGTTCTCACAGTTTAGTTGTTTTGGGCACAGGCACAGTTGTTTTGGGCATTGTCAGTTGTAGTATAATTGGTAAGTATATAGAACCATAATCCAAGAAATGATGAGAACTTAACAACAGGAGAGTTTTGAATTTTAGATTTGTTTCAAATTTGGGAATACTTGCATATTCATAATGAGATATATTGAGGATGGGAACTGAATTTAAACACAAGAGTTCATTTACATTTCAGACATACTTTATATAGATAGGCTGAAAGTAATTTTGGGTAATATTTTCAGCATATCTGTGTTTTGACATTAGTCAGGTGTGGAAGTTTCCATCCATGGCATGTGGATGCTCAAAAGCTTTTAGATTCTGGGAAAGTTTGTATTTAAGA
The DNA here is from genome assembly GCF_021556685.1 of Rattus norvegicus. NCBI lineage: Eukaryota > Metazoa > Chordata > Mammalia > Rodentia > Muridae > Rattus > Rattus norvegicus. The sequence continues at coordinate 48,242,235 of NC_141541.1, read as the reverse complement.
AGGGTAATTGTTGAATCCTGAGAGCTCAGGGGAGACCACAACTTCTGGTCACATTTTCCTCACATTCCTTGTGGCCTCTGGATACAGGAATATAGGAGCAGTCAGTGGCAGAAACCTACTGGTTTCTGCCTACTCATGGGACTGAACTGAAACAGTCCCACAGCTCACTGCACCCAAATCCTATGGAGGAGAGAGCTGGATCCTCAGAAGTGCAGACAATCTGGAGAACTCAGAGGAGACAACTATTTTCTGCCAACATTCCTGACCCAAGATGAAACCACCTAGTGCCCTCTGTGCCCTCTGGGCAGAGGGACCTAGGGACAGTCAGGGGCAGGATCGTTCCAGTTTCTGCTTGTGCCCAGAGCTGAAAGCCAGTCCCCAGGAGCTCCTGCACACCTGAGAGCAGAGGTAAGAACAACTCTTCTGCACCAAACAACCTGCCTGGAGGCTTCAGGTCACACAAAGCCAGGAGTAGCTTTCTGTTCCCAGATTTGACTGAAAGAAAACAAATCTAAAGGAGTGCTGATACACAGGCCTACAGGAGGGTCAAGCCACTGTCAGAGACAGCAAGACAAGCTAACACTAGAGGCAACCCAATGGCAAGGGGCAAGTGCAGGAGCCTAAGCAACAGAAACCAAGACTACTTGGCAACATCAGAGCCTCATTCTCCCATCAAAGCAAATACTGGATATCCAAACACATCAGAAAAGCAAGAATTGGATTGAAAATCACATCTTATGATGATGATAGAGGAATTTAGAAAGGATATAAATAAGTCCCTTAAAGAAATACAGGACAACGCAAGTAAATAAGTAGAAGCCCTTAAAGAGGAAACACAAAAATCCTTTAAAGAATTACAGGAAAACACAACCAGACAGGTAAAGGAAATAGAAAAAAAAATCCAGGAGTTAAAATTTGAAATAAAAACAATAAAGAAAGCACAAAGGGAGATAACCCTGGAGATAAAAAACCTAGGGAAGAGATCAGGAGTCATAGATGCAAGCATCATCAACAGAATACAAGAGATAGAAGAGAGAATCTCAAGGGCAGAAGATACCATAGAAAAACATCGATACAACAGTCAAAGAAAATGTAGTACACAAGAAGCTACTAGCCTAAAACACCCAGGAAATCCAAGACGCAATGAGAAGATCAAACTTAAGGATAATAGGTATAGAAGAGAGTGAAGTCTCCCAGCTCAAAGGACCAGTAAATATCTTCAACAAAATTGCAGAAGAAAACTTCCCTAACCTAAAGAAAGAGATGCCCATAAACATACAAGAAGCCTACAGAACTCCAAATCGATTGGACCAGAAAAGAAATTCTTCCCATCATATAATAGTCAAAACACTAAACACACAAAACAAAGAAAGAATATTAAAAGCAGTAAGGTATAAAAGTCAAATAACATATAAAGTCAGACCTATCAGAATTACACCAGACTTCTCACCAAAGACTATGAAAGCCTTCAGAAGATCCTGGGCAGATGTCATACAGACTCTAAGAGAACACAAATGCCAGCCCAGTCTACTATATTCAGCAAAATTCTCAATTAACATAGATAGAGAAGCCAAGATAGTCCATGACAAAACCAAATTTACACAATATCTTTCTACAAATCAGCACTACAAAGGCAAATAGATGGAAAACTCCAACACAAGGAAGGAAACTACATCCTAGAAAAAGCAAGACAGTAATCTCCTTACAATGAAACCAAAAGAAAACAGACACACAAACGTAATTCCACCTCTAACAACAAAGATAACAGGAAAAAAATTGCTATTCCTTAATATCTCTTAACATCATTGCTATCAATTCCCCAATAAAAAGACACAGACTAACAGACAGGATACATATAGAGGATCCAGCATTCTGCTGCATACAGGAAACACACCTCAGAGACAAAGACGGACACTACCTCAGAGTTAAAGGCTGAAAAACAACTTTCCAAGCAAATGGTCCAAAGAAACAAGCTGGAGTAGCCATTCTAATATTGAATAAAATTTACTTTCAACCAAAAGTTATCAAAAAATATAAGGAAGGACACTTAATATTCATCAAAGGAAAAATCCATCAAGATGAACTCTCAATCCTAAATATCTATGCTCCAAATGCAAGGGCACCTACATTCATAAAAGAAACCTTACTAAAGCTCAAAGCACACATTGCACCTCACACAATAATAGTAGGAGATTTCAACTCCCCACTCTCATCAATGGACAGATCATGGAAACAGAAATTAAACAGAGACATAGAGAAACTAACAGAAGTTATGAACCAAATGGATGTAACAGATATGTATAGAATATTTCATCCTAAAAAAAAGGATACACCTTCTTCTCAGCACCTCATGGTACCTTCTCCAAAACTGACCATATAATCAGTCACAAAATAGGCCTCAACAGATACAGGAAGATAGAAACAATCCCATGCATCCTATCAGATCACCACGCACTAAGACTGATCTTCAATAACAACAAAAATGACAGATAGCCCACATATTCATGGAAGCTGAACAATACTCTACTTAATGATAACTTGGTCAAGGAAGAAATAAAGAAAGAAATTAGAAACTTCTTAGAATTTAATGAAAATGAAGGTACATACAACATACCCAAACTTATGGGACACAATGAAAGCAGTTCTAAGAGGAAAACTCATAGCTCTGAGTGTCTCCAAATAGAAACAGGAGAGAACATACATTAGCAGCTTGACAGCCTACCTAATAGCTCTAGAACAAAAAGAAGCAAATACACCCAAGAGGAGTAGAAGGCAGGAAATAATCAAACTCAGGGCTGAAATCAACCAAGTAGAAACAAAAAATGGCTATACCAAGATCAACAAGATAGATAAACCCTTAGCCAGACTAACCAGAGGGCCCAGAGAATGTGTCCAAATTAACAAAATCAGAAATGAAAAGGAAAACATAATAACAGAATTGAGGAAATTGAAAAAAATCATCAGATCCTACTACAAAATCCTATATTCAACAAAACTGGAAAATCTGGAGGAAACGGACAATTTTCTAGACAAATGCCAGGTACCAAAGTTAAATCAGAATCAGATAAACCATCTAAACAATCCCATAACTCCTAAAGAAATAGCAGTTATTAAAAGTATCCCAACTAAAAAGAGCCCAGGACCAGATGGATTTAGTGCAGAATTCTATCAGACCTTCATAGAAGACCTTGTACAAATAGTATCCGAACTATTCCACAAAATAGAAACAGAGCACTACCAAGTTCCTTCTATGAAGCCACAATTATGCTTATAACTAGACTACACAAAGACCCAACAAAGACAGAGGTCTTCAGACCAATTTCCCCTATGAATATTGACACAAAAATACTCAATAAAATTCTTGCAAACTGAATCCAAGAACACATCAAAACCATCATCCATCATGATCAAGTAGGCTTCATCCCAGGGATGTAGGGATGGTTCAATATGCGGAAATCCATCAACATAATCCACTAAGTAAACAAACTCAAAGATAAGAACCACATGATCATTTCATTAGTTGCTGAGAAAGAATTTGACAAGATTCAACACCCCTTCATGTTAAAAGTCCTGGAAAGATCAGGAATTTAAGGCCCCTACCTAAACATAGTAAAAGCAATATGCAGCAAACCACTAGCCAAAATCAAGCTAAATGGAGAGAAACTTGAAGCAATCCTGCTAAAATCAGGGACTAGACAAGGCTGCCCACTCTCTCCCTACTTATTCAATATACTTCTCGAAGTCCTAGCCAGAGCAATCAGACAACAAAAGGAGGTCAAAGGAACACAAATTGGAAAAGAAGTCAAAATATTACTATTTGCAGATGATATGATAGTATACTTAAATGACCCCAAAAGTTCTACCAAAGAACTACTAAGCCTGATGAACAACTTCAGCCAAGTGGCTGGGTATAAAATTAATTCAAACAAATCCGTAGCCTTCTTCTACTCAAAGGATAAACAAGCTGTGAAAGAAATTAGAAAAATGGCACCCTTCACAATAGTCCAAAATAACACAAAATACCTCAGTGTGACTTTAACCAAGCAAGTGAAACATTTGTATGATAAGAACTTCAAGTCTCTGAAGAAAGAAATTGAAGAATATCTCAGAAGATGTAAAGACCTCCTATGCTCATGGATTGGCAGGATTAATATAGTAAAAATGGACAAAATTGCCAAAAGCAATCCACAGATTCAATGCAATCCCCATCAAAATACCAACTTAATTCTTCATAGAGTTAAAAAGGGCAATTTGCAAATTCATTTGGAATAAAAAAGCCCAGCATAGTGAAAACTGTCCTCAACAATAAAAGAACTTCTGGGGGAATCACCATCCCTGACCTCAAGCAGTATTACAGAGCAATACTGATAAAGACTGTATGGTCTTGGTACAGAGACAGGTAGATAGATCCACAGAACAGAAATGAACCCACACACCTATGGTCACTTGATCTTTGACAAAAGAGCTAAAACCATGCAATGGAAAAAAGATAGCATTTTCAGTAAATGGTGCTTGTTCAACTGGAGGCAGCATGTAGAAGAATGCAAATTGATCCATTCTTATCACCCTGTACAAAGCTTAAGTCCTTGGATCAAGGCCCTCCACATCAAACCAGATACACTCAAACTAAAAGAAAAAGTGGGGAAGAGTCTTGATCACATGGGCACTGGGGAAAAATTCCTGAACAGAGCACTAATGGCTTATCCTCTAAGATCAAGAATCGACAATGGGACCTCATAAACCTGCAAAGCTTCTGTAAGGCAAAGGACACTGTCATTAGGACAAAATGGCAACCAATAGATTGGGAAAAAATCTTTACCAATCCTACATCTGATAGTGCTAATATCCAAAATATACAAAGAACTCAAGTTGTTAGAGTCCAGAGAGTCAAATAACCCTATTAAAAAAGTTGGGTAAGAGCTAAACAAAGAATTCACAGCTGAGGAATGCCATATGGCTGCGAAACACCTAAAGAAATGTTCAACATCCTTTCTCATCAGGGAAATGCAGATCTAAACAACCCTGAGATTCCACCTCACACCAGTCAGAATGTCTAAGATCAAAAACTCAGGTGACAGCAGATGCTGGCAAGGATGGAAAGAAAGAGGAACATCCCTCCATTGTTGGTGGGATTGCAAACTGGTACAACCACTTTGGAAATTAATCTGAACATTCTTCAGAAAATTGGACATTCCGCTACCTGAGGACCGAGCTATACCAACTATGTTCATAGCAGCCTTATTTATAATAGCCAGAGACTGGAAAGAACCCAGATACCTTTCAACAGAGGAATGGATACAGAAAATGTGGTACATCTACACAATGGAATACTACTCAGCTATCAAAAATAATGACTTCATGAAATTCATAGGCAAATGGATGGAACTAGAAAATATTATCCTGAGTGAGGTAACCTAATCACAGAAAAACACACATGGTATGTACTCAATGGTAAGTGGATATTAGCCCAAAAGCTCGAATTACCCAAGATGCAATCCACAGACCACATGAAGCTTAAGAAGAAGGATGACCAAAGTGAGGATGTTTCAGTCCTTTTAAAAAGTGGGAACTAAAATATTTATAGTAGAAGAGATGGAGGCAAAATTTAGAGCAGATACTGAAGGAGTTGCCATTTAGAACCTGCCCCACATGGGTATACAGCCCATATATTTATACTGTCACCAAAATTAGATATATTGATGAAGCTAAGAAGTGCATGCTGTCAGGAGCCTGATAATATAGCAGTCTCCTGAAAGGCACAGCCAGAACATGTCAAATACAGAGAGAGGCGAATGCTAAGTAGCAAACCATTGAAATGAGAACAGCCTCCCTATTGCAGGAATTAGAGAAAGGACTGAAAGAGCTGAAGGGGTTTGTAACCCCATAAGAGCAACAATGCCAACCAACCAGAGCTCTCAGTTACTAAAGTACTACCCAAAAACTATACATGGATTGACCCATGTCTCCAGCTGCCTATGTAGCAGAGAATGGCCTTGTTAGGCATCAGTGGAAGGAGAAGCCCTTGATCCTGCCAAGGCTGGACTCCCCTGTGTAGGGAATGTCAGGGGGGTGTTGGTATGAGGGTGGTTAGGGAGGGGAACACCCTTATAGGGGGGTGGGATAAGGGGCTTATGTCGGAGAAACCAGGAAAGCAAATAACATTTGAAATGTAAATAAAAAAACCCAATAACAAAAAGAAGGGTAATTGTCAATGCTTAGGGCTGTTCCTAGTCTATGCTTGTAACAAAACTGAGGAAGTCTCTGACATGAATGTAAAGAAGGGACTGTTACCTGGGTATCAAGATGGCCTTGTATCCCAAATCATTTTAATTCTACCAGGATTATGTACTTAAAGGTCCATTATCGGAGAATAAAAAACGGTCCTGGATTATTCTGAGTCTTGAGTATTTCTTTGAAATACAAGCATCTAAATGCCAGGGTGTTCCTAAATACATTCTTAGCTTAGCAGTCATATTAATGTGGATATTAACTCTTTGCTAATAAGCATAGGCAAGTGGAATTGGTAAATGTGAATAGGGAACCTGGAGAAGGAAGAGGGGGCTAAACATGAAAGGACTGTGAGCTTCAAATAGATATTTTATTTAAAAAAGTAACAATTCCTGGTTTCTCTAACCTGGATCCTGCATGTCTACCAGAGGATCAAGACCCAAGATGGTAAATATCTTTCCTCTTCCAAGCCTCAAGGTTGAAATATCCTTACTATCAATTTCACTACATATGTAAAGTTTATTTTTGCATTCTCCTTAGCTTCGGTACTTGATAAGCATATCTTACTGGAAATGTCCTTTTTATCTTGATGTATGTGGTTCTAACTTGCTGAGTTCTCTAACTTAAAGGTTCAACTCTGCTCATTTTCTTTACAAACATTTCCAGGCTGAAGCCTCTGTGTATGAGCCTTCGTGACTGATTAAACAGGTATTTGATGCCAAGTACTTTCCCTGATTGCAGTCCCAGAGAAACAGAATTACAGTCATGGTCTTTAGAAGAAATCCCTGTTTGGTTCAGTGAACAAAGTGCGGGCACTTTGAATACTCCGAATCCTTTGAAGCAGCTTTTAGAAAAGCAAACATGTTGTACCACCATCCTTTTCAGGCGCCCAGGTAAGAAAGAAAAAAGTCAATTTTTATAGCGTACCTAGAATGAATTCAGACTGAATATTCAGAGTCGTTTCAAAATGTTAATAATGAAATAAAGATAAAATCTGCCAGAACAGCTTAGATCTATGACGATATGAACGCTTGAACACACATGGAACAGTGTTTCTCCTAGCAACGAGTGCTCTGTAACTTCCGCATACCTAGCTCTCCTGTCCCGCTGGGGCAGCATTTTATATTACTTGGCAGAATAACCACCTCGCTCTTGTGCTTGATTAAAGCTTTGGCAAGTAGATAATGGAGTTATCTGTCTGCTTTCTGTGCTGACAATAAATGAAATTTAGAGCAACTTTAAAATGAATTCCTAAGTTTCAAAAACAGAATCGCTTTCTCCCTGACCTCTATAAAGCTTCTGTGTTAATATGTGTGATCACTTTGGTAGACATAACAATTCATTAGGAAAGTTGCCCATTGACTACTATGAAGAAATTAAACCATTAAACTGTAACCTTGGTCATTTTTTTCCTTGAAATGCCTGTTGTATTTTCATCTGCTGAAAATTTAGACTCCTTGGGAATTTTGCAAGTATTTGAAAGTTTATGTTCCAGACACAGTAGAACCTTTCTTCAACACAGTTTTGCATATGCAAAGACGTAAGATTAAGCTACTAGAATACTAGTAGATCACAAATTCAAACAAGCGATCACGACACAACACAAATGGGATAAATTCAAGTGTTTATGGAGATGTAGCAACAAGAGGAGAAATAACAACCCAGGGTTGTAGTAAGCCTAATGTTGACCAGTTCCGTTGTGTAGATAAGGAAACTGGTTTCTGGAGGAGAAGGTGATTTAATCAATGTCAAGCCATGAGGTAATGGGACACCTAGACAAAAATCTGGTTTCTTGGAGTCATCCAGGGCTTCCTCTAAAAGGAGTGCTTCCTCTTTATCCAAAGGGACTCTGTGTGTGTGTGTGTGTGTGTGTGTGTGTGTGTGTGTGTGTGTTTATGTTTGTGCATGTTTGCACGCATGTGTGTACAGATTTGTGTGCATGCATGTGCCTGACATAAGGCCTAAAGTTAAGCAAGGATGCTTTTCTCAGTTGCTCTCTATTTTATTACTGAGGTGGGGGTCTTCTGGATATAGAGCTCACTGACTCTGGTATCCTAGCTAGCCAGCCTGCCATGGATATCCCCTGTCTCTTTCTGCCACATGCTGGATGACTGGTAGACCCCCAAGCCTTTCCAATGTAAAGAAAGAGATTTATCTGTTTTTACTTTGTTCACATGAGTATTTGACTTCATATATGTCTATGTAGCACATACATCTATGGTGTCTATGGAGGCCAGAAGGGGGCTTTGGTTTCCCTGAACTGAAGTTATTCACTTGGCCGTGAGGGTACTGGGATCTGAACCTGGATCCTCTGTAAGTGTAGTAAGTGCTCTTAACTACAGAGTCATCTTTCTAGCCCCACAACCCAGCATTTATATGGGGGTTGGAACCTAAACTTCAGTGCTCTTGTTTGAAGAGCAAAGGCTTGATCTTTGAAGTCTCCCCAGCCTTTTAACTCTAGTTTTGACTGGAGTGGTTTAGTTACCCATGGTCAGTAGTGATCTGAGTATATCAAATGGAAAATTATAGCAATAAATAACTCAACAACTTTGAGTGTTTATTTTGATTGTCATAATGAAACATTATGTCAGTCTGCCTAGTGTTCTTAGGCTATGAGCATCCTTTTAGACTTTTTATCCAGATTGGGTTTGGTACCTATCTGCATTTTGCTTATCAGATCCACAATTGTGGTATCTCACTGATTATGTGTAAGGGATTCTAATTTACTTTATAATAGTCCCAAATTAAAAAGGGCCATGATGCTGCAAATTAAAGATACTGAAGAGAATCTTAATAACAATTCCTTCAAATAAAAAATACACGAAAATTTTTGATTTAATAAGGAATGTAGAAAGCAATCATATGCCGATGTTGCTAGGATCTATGGTGAGCTATTGTTAATCTTTTTGCTCTGTCGCTTAGGGTTTTATGGCTGTGAAGGGTCAACATGACCAAGGTAACTTTTATAAAGGAAAACATTTCATTGGGGCTGGCTTAAAGTTTCAGAGATTAGGCCATTATCATCATGGTGGGAAACATGGCAGCATCCAGGCAGACATGGTATTGGAAGAGCCAAGAGCTCTATATCTTGATCCAAGGGCAGCTAGGAGGAAAATGTCTTCTGCATAAGACAGACAGAAGCCAGCAGGAGGGTTTAGATCACACTGGCTAGACTTGAGCATATATATGAAACCTCAAAGCCCTGCCTCCACAGTGATACACTTCCTCTAACAACGCTACTCCTCTTCTAATAAGGCCACACGTCCTAATAGTGCCACTTCCCATGGACCGCACATGTTCAAACCACCACACCATGCTTAATTTATTGTCACATTGTTTATGTGAGGGGAGAACATATGCTTTGGCACTGACCATAGCTTCAGGAATCCATTGGTGGTTTTCAAGCATACTCACAAAGATGTGAGGCCACACCTTCCCAACCCTCATTCCTGTCTTGTGTATTCAGCACATGTTTTTGCACAGGGCACAAAGTCATTGTTGTTGAGCTGGTCCCCCTCAAAGACGGAATGTAATGTGGAAGTGTGAGCCAAACAAATCCTTTCCTCTCTGACGTTGTTTTCTGTCAGTGTTTCATCAAAGCAACAGAAAAGCAAACTAGGACATTGACCTCTTAGCCCCATTCATAGAATTATCAATGCTATATTTTCCAATGGATTTGAAACCAAAAAGAATTATTCATCAAAAACTTAAAATGAAATGTGTTTGGGCAAAAGGGGATGAGTGTTTTTCCATTTTGCAGTTATTTTATAAAAAACTTTAAGTTAATTTTTCACTTAGAAAAAAGTTGGTAGTGGAAGAAAAACAAATCTCATTTGAAATGGCTAAACAGTAAAAAAGGGGAATCTAGAATTCAAGGAAGGATAGGATGGTTGGTTTGAGGAAAATAGTAATGAGTAAAATCAGCAGGAGAGGATGTTTTGAGTGGATTTCTGTTCTGGCAGGAAAGGCATCACATCCTAGGAACTTGGCAGGAAGACGCTCCAATGCTAGAAACTTCTGGAAAAGACCATCTTACAGCTGCCGGCAGGCGTGTCTTAGCCAACTGGCTTCCATCTTCTCTTCCTGCACATTGTGGGAAATGATGTTCCTGGAGCTGCGTTGTTTTGTCTTATTATTCTTTTTTCAGATCCAAATCTTAAAGTAGCTTCAGATTTTGTCTTAAGAAATAAGATGTTATTGAATTCCCCAGGAGGTGAGGTTGAAAAATTACAGGCTTTGGAAAAGTCTTTTAAAACATAGAATGCAAGTATTGCCTCCAAAGCACAGCATAGACAACTAAGTAAGGAGAGAAGGTGCTAGGGGAGTTCGGAGGGAGGAGATCCCGAAATGTTTGCAGGAGAAATAAGAGACACTGGGAGAAGTAACATATTGACCAATTACATGGTTTTACCAAGGCTCTCTTCTCTTTGCTTTTGATGTTGTCCCTCCCTCCCTTCTTTTCTCCCCCCTCTCTCTGGGTGTGTTGTGTGTGTGTGCGCGTGCGCGTGCGTGTGTGTGTGTGTGTGTGTGTGTGTGTGTGTGTGTGTGTGTGTGCATGCGCAGAGAAACTGCTAGGACATTCCAGAGGTATTGACGGGCAAAAGAAGAGGCAGATTGGGGTGGAGGAAGAGACTTCTTTGGTAGGTTGTCACGGAGGGTGCTAGTTGGCTTTTAGGTAGCAGTTAGGTTAAACTCCTCTTTGCCTCTTTTTGCCCACTATAAACACATCATCATTTTGAACCCAACAGATTTACTGATTTTATATTCACTTATGTGAATCATAAAATTACACGGGTATTTGTTTAATGGAGCAAAAGTGAAGAAAGAGGAGGAATTGGGAGGGAAGGTAGGTCTGTAGAGAGTTTTCACATTTGGGTAGGAAAAATTTTATATATACATACACACACATTAGCAAACACACACACAGACACACACACAGACACACACACACACACACAAAACTCATTCGTGACAAAGAATATGCCATCCTCTTTGGAAGTGTTGTATCTTCTAGATCCTATGAAGAAAGACATACTTAACAATATGACCATCTAAATATTGTATCATGGCTAAAAAGTAGTTTGGCTCTTTTGTAATTAATGTTCCTTTATACTGCTGTTCAAACAGAATTGGCAAATTTCTTACATGATGGTCTCTGCAGGTTTCATTTTCCTTCATAAAACATGAGTGTCCTGAAGCATGGTCATATCACAGGCTTGGGCTCCAGGTCTCTGGTACTTCTCTCTAGTGTTCTATTCTCCTGTGAGGTCCAGCCAGCCAAATGCTCTCATTATTCAAGACTTGTTTGTGTTTCTTAATATTTGCTTTCATAGGCAATTGTCTCATCTTTCATCTGCCAAGACCACATGTATTTTTACTGTGTTGAAGTACCATGTTTGATCTATCTATCTATCTATCTATCTATCTATCTATCTATCTATCTATCTATATGTAATGTCTGTTTTTAAGTTGTTGCTAACATCACCTCCCTGATTCAATTCTCTTTGGTAGTGTTCCTGCCGTATTTTGCATGAACTTTTGTAAGGTGAATGCGTTGTCTTTATATTACATGTTGCAAAATAAGTTAGAGTCTCTGGCTTCTGCACATAACCCTGAAGAGCATTCATTTTTGTTTCATTGTCAAGTTAATATACTATCTCCAGCTTTAGATAGTGGAGATTAATTTCCATCATTTGTAAATTTTGACTTTGATTCTTATTGATATAAAACACAGCTCCCCACTTAAAGGGCACAAGGCAGAGCTTATTCTTGAGTCAAATTTGGGAACAGATATGGATATTGGTCACCCCAAATATCATGTTGCAGTATGTAAAAGGTTTCATAGTATCACTTAGAAAGATGCATGCCTTGCATACATTGCTAATATCAGAGACAACTGATCACATAAAATAAAAATAAAAATATATAGATTAATCTATAATTTTTATATTATGAAATTGTTTGATCATGAAAACCAATTCTTTGTATATTCTGTGGTGAGTGTTATGCCCAAGTGCAGGTATTACAAGCATGAGAGCAAGGTCTCTCAGACTCTCAGATTTGCATCAGGTCAGAATGGAAACCCTGAGTTTAGGGGTTCAGGGTTTTTATTGTGGTTACAGAAAATTTGGAAATTTTTCATATGGGTCAGTAAGTTAATATTTTAGAAACTGAATTTCTGGCACAGTCTGCAGGAACCAAACAAAAGCGCAGAACCACCTGACAAACAAGATGGCCAGGTTATCTCCTCTCTGCAGGATATCTTAGGTTATCTCAGTGTACCTTGGTCCTGCTATTGTAGCCTGGCTATTCCTTAATGGGGGTGGGGAGGGTGATAGGATGTTTGCTTAGGTGTGATTTTCTTCCTTGAATTGGAGTTTAGCTCCTGGTCTTGCACGAAACGGAGTTTCTTCAAAACGAGGTTGGTTGGGTTTTAGAGGAAGCAGAAGTTTCCGGAAGGAGCCATATCTATGCTGAATAGTGCGCAGGCTCACTGGAACTCGATGACGGCGGGGAGGTAGGATGTTGCAGCACCAGAGCCAAAATTGTGATGTGTTCTGTACTAGTTTTCTGTTGCTTTGATAAAGTATCATGACCAAAAGCAACTTAGAGGGGGGGGGCGGTTTGTTTAGGCGGGTCATCAAGAAGCCTGGAGTCCATGAAGGCAGGAAGACACAGATGGCAGCTGGAGCATGAAGCATTCTAATCCCATTTCTTTCACTCACGTAGAGCAATGGTTCTCAACCTTCCTAAGGCTGTGGCCCTTTAATATAGTTCCTCACATTGTTGGGACCTCCAAACATAGAATGGATTTGTTGCTACTTCATAACTGTAATGTTGTTTCTGTTATAAATTATGTAATATGAACACCTGATGTGCAGGATATCTGATATGCAATCCCCCTGAAAGTGTTGTTTGAGTCCTAAAGGACGTGAGACCCACAGGAGGTTGAGGACCACCAACCTAAAGGAAGCAGAGAGAGTGACAGGGAAGGCAGGTGAAGCTATAAACCCCCAAAGTCCGCCTTCAGTGACACACTTCCTTCAGCAAGCACACATCTTCCAAAGACTCCATAACTTCCCTAAACAGCACCACCCACCACAAACAAAGTGATTAAATATGCAGGAATGTGGGGACATTTCTTACTCAAGTTGCACAGTTTACATTTTGTCTCCTGAGCAGCAATTTTGTCGTCCATGTCTGCTTTGGATTCAGCCTCCTTTTGACTCCTGGGTAAAACTTTTGAGATGTATTCCCTTAGGAGACCACTTTATCCCCGAAGTGGTCAACCTCAAAACTAGGAATGCTTCTAGATAGCATGTGAAATCTAAAATATTTGCTGCCTGGTGTCTCCACTGAAATATTTGCAAATGTATTGATTCCATGACTGTCTTTTTCCCCCTGTGACTAAAAGCTTATGTAATCACCTTTATAGGGGAAGACATCCTTCAGGGCAGCCCGAATCTGTGTTTCTTTGCTATAGGCACTCATATTTGATTCAGAATAAGCTTGCTTCTTGGAGCAAGAACCATGTTTATCCTCCATGCTGCACATATAATCATATATATTCACATAGCTTCATATAGATTCACATAGATTTATGTTGTGTGCACACATTATCTTCCCGTGTCTGTTTTTTTCTTTCTACCACTTCATGGAGTTTTCTGTCACATAGAAATTTTAATTTTAAGAATTAAAACCTTCAATCTTAGATCACTCTTCCTGACAATGTTGGAGCTAAGATACTAGGAAACTATTCCTAGTACAGATTATGAAAAGAAGCACAAAAACTTAAAACAGAAATGTCAACTTTTTGCCTATGCTAGTGAACCTTACAAACATAGGGCAGCCATCAGAGTGACAGGTCAGTTGTGTTTGATGATGCCAGTTGTACTTGCAGAGGGTGGACCAGGCTTTGGTCCTCAAGGATGGAAGGCAAAAGTTTTACATTTGGGTAAGGCACAGTGGTATGAGTAAGATCAACTTCAGAGGCTCCCAAGACCAGTGCTATGCTCTCAGGAGAACTGTTAACTGGCAAAGGAAAGACAATATCGCATTACATATCTAATCTTGGCTATAGATGAAGGGGAACAATCTATTTGGGAATTGATAGACTTCCTACAATTCTTTGCTTTGAAAAATTAAAAGTGATGAATGTCAATTTAAGGTAGACATATACCCAGGCAACTGGCAAAGGAGTCTGCAAATCCTGAGTAGGGGAAGACACTGTCAACATGGGACAGAAAGAACTTTCTAGACACATGTGAAAACTATAGCCTGGTTGTGAAATGAAAGCACCAACCTCCCCAGCACATAAGGTGTGATGAGCGAGAGGAAACAGAAGCAGATAACAGTTGAATTGAACCTACGACACTTCATTATCCAAATATTAAAACTGGGGCTAGAGAGATAGCTTAGGTGTTAAGAGTTCTTGCTGCTTTCCCAGAGGACCAGGGCCTGCTTCTTAGCACCCATATTGAATGGCTCACAGATGCCTGTCAATTCAG